>NW_017306839.1:701881-712557 GCF_000935625.1 Nanorana parkeri
CCCCCCCCCCTGCGCAGCCCCATTCTCCTGTGGGTTAGCTTCTGCAGGCGACAGGTGGATGTAATTTAATCTGAAATAGCCAATAGCAGACTGGCTATTGAAACCCCTCCCACTGAGCAGAGGAGCGAACCTGAGAAAGAAAGTTGTGTCTCAGTTACGCTCCTCTACTCAGTGGGCGGGTGCAATAGCCAGCCTGCTATTGGCTTTTGCAATTTAAAATAGACGGGGGGGAGTGGTCAAGGCTGCGCCCTAGGTAGCAGTGCGCCCTAGGTGGCTGCCTAGTGGCTGCACCGGCCCTGAGCATACTGTATATAGCTGAATTGGGTGCAGGTTCGCCAGAAGGCAGCCAAACCTCCTTAATTTTGCTTGGTAATGGACAAGAACGTCTTAGTTTATGAGAGCCTCAACTGCAGGTTGCAGTGGAGGAAGAAGAGCACTAACTGAAGTATCCGGAATGAATGATGCTATGATTTTTACAATTGATCTTCACCTAGAATAGTCATTGTTAGAAGTACCTTATTTGACTTGTGGTGTTTAAATTTTTTTGGGGGGGCATTTCGATTTAAAGACAAAGTTTGTTTTTGTAGAATTGTCTCAATTGATGTGACACAATAATTATACATGTAACACAATCAACATTTTACTCCAACATGGAAAAGGTCTTATTTATCGCCGCTTTCCATATCACTGACATGGTGACATTTCTTTATGAATTTTTCATAACAATAGCGCCATATAGTAAAAGTGTTGCAAATACTTGGCGCACGTGACGAGAATAACAATTAAAATATCACAGAGTTTTTAATTTTGTCTGGATCCTCCTCTCCCATTGAGTGACAGCAGCTTGTAGGAGCTGCTGCACGTTCATATGAAGTTTATTCATGTCAGGTCACAGGTCTAGGAACACTAGCACATCCATACCACAATTTGTCCTTCGCCCTCCCTCCCCTCTCTTCTGCACACTTCTGTCTCCAGACAATACACATACTATGGTGCTAAGACCGTCATTTCAGCTCCGCCCTCGCCCTCCTCTCCTCTACTCTGGTGTCTTTATCTCTTCTTCTCCCTGTGTATGTCCCAAGACAGCAGAGTTTGTAGACCTGTGGCCTGACATGAATAAACTTTCATAGGATGTGCCCTGTGCTGCTGCGCCTGCACGGGTTCTCATGATCACGCAGAAGCTCCTACAAGCAGCTGTCACTCAATGGGAGAGGAGGATCCAGACAATATTGTCAGGATCTCTTCTCAGCACAGAGCTTAGCTCCGCCCACAGTATATTACATTAAATTGTAAGCTTACGGTGCATATTTGATTAAAGGAGCACATTGCAAAATGTATTCCTGTATCCTTAGGAAGCTAAAAATGCAAAAAAGATGCACCCCATAGCTCTCCTTTAAGTAATGCTGAAGAACACAGCACAAGCTGCAAAGGTTCTCATCAGTCTCACCTGTGTAACATCTTGTAGTTTCTCCTCTAAGGTATTTATAGTCTTCTTTAGACTGCAGTTTTCATCTAAACATACACATAAGTGTTTAATTATTCGAAGCCAATTTACAGGAACAGTTACTGCAGCTCAGCAAGTGCAATTAATTAGAGAACTGGCCATGGATAACATGTTTATTCTGCAGGCATTGTGTGCCGATTGAAAACAAAGCCAACACGCTTTTTTTACAAGCTGCGATCCTCTATAAATGTTCAATAAAAAAAAGAAATATTGTACCATTTAGCAGGATACCCCACATTCCCTGAGAAAACTGCTATATGCAGTATGAGCATGGCAAGCTGTTTTTTTGTACACTGAGCAAACATAACTGGAAGTAGGGTTTTAGCTTAAAGCCCGTTTCCACCTTTGTAAGTGATTGGTACTTATTGTGGTGATGCAGAGGTGCAGTGATGATGTATATGTGTGTACATTTTCATGACTCACATTGCTGGCTTTTTAAAATTTTTATAGACATTTTAGTAAACCTACAAATTGAAAAAAAAATTTCTCCAGAGGAATCTCAGTCTGACACTGGGGTCAGATTGTCTTGTACAGGCTGTAAAGCAGCTGACCCCCTCCCTGTAAGTCATTGTAACAAAATCACTGAATACCAGCTCTGCCTCTCCAGGTTACTCTGCACTGTTCAGGGGGGGTTGCCCCTATGAATGTTAATGAACGGAGGGAGAGCTCAGAGAGCTCAGTTTCCACAGAGAAGCTTCTGCATGAGGGAAGCATAGCATTGTGGGAAATGCAGTTTTCCATGCCCTACATTGTAGTTCCCACTGTGCGCAGCAGCCAGTAATTTACACAGATTGCTTGCAGAACACAGCCATGAGGAGCCATGAAGAGATGAAGAAGACAGTTAAAAAAAAGTAAATCTTTTTTTAAAAAGCAACGGCATATGCCGGCTTTATGTACACTCGGTGTACATTCTTGGCATATGTTTTTTTTTAAAATACTTCCACAAAGGTGAAAATGGGCTTTAAACTTTGCTTTTAGTTTAAAATGGAGTGAGGGAGGATTGGGTCCTCTGTCAGTTGTTTTTTTTTTGCTGCAATCCTTTTGGGCGGATTTCACCTCTATTTCTGTGTCACTAGTACAAGAATAGTTGAGAAATGGGGAAAAACATCTATCAGGGCTCTTCCACATAGCCGCCTGTGGCTGTACAACATATATTCCGGCATATTTGCCCCGCCAGGGATCCACAGGTACTGCATACAGTCTCCCATTGAAGTCGATGGCTGTACAAGGGCATACGCCAGACTTGCGTGAACAAGCACATGTGTACAGTCGCACAACCCCAAATGCCCCCCGCTGTAACAGTGCGTTAGGGCACCATTTAAAGGGACTGCAGTGATTGCATTACAGTCATGTGCATTAAAACATTAATTTTACCACACAAAGCATTAATGTGAGTGCTCCCTAAGATTTATCTATTGTCCTCTTGAACTTTTAAAATGTAGAAAAAGATAAAAGTATGAGTTCAGGCAGGATTCAGGTTTTCTGTTTTCACATACCCCACACAGTTGCATAATCCATTCACTGGGATCGCTCCCAGTAAATAAGAACACGTCTCTTTTGCCACCATGGCAGAGGGACAGTGCAGAGCTGCGCCGGCTTTCCCTCCTTCCTCATCCCCTTGTAGTCTAACTACGCTTCCTCCACAGCACGTCTATACCTACATAGATCTGGGGCTGGCTGAAAAGTTTGTAGCTGCTTGCGCATTGCACTTGACACATTGATCGCAGGCACAATGACCTGCTGACTTTGTTGCAAAAAATGAATCAATGCACATCGATCATTTGATCAGTGTTGCTGCATTGAACACTGCTGCATTTTGTTTGCAAAAGGTGGACTGTCACTTTAAGCTCATTTGGAAATTAGTAAAGATTGGTACATGGCTTACCTTTCATGTTACATTGTGCTTCCAGTGTCTCCTGCAGCCCTTTTATCGTATTCTGTAATGCTGCACACTCTGTAACATTAATGAGCAGAAACACAGCGATGAATGTGTGCATTTAGCATAAACACAATGAACAAGTTAGTTGTGTTAGGATTTGACACAAAAGCATTCTCATTTTTATGTAAATAATTGTAAAATGTATTTGATTTCAGACACATCTTACTTACAGATACAAAAGTAATGTATTGCTGTATTAAAGTGATTTTCTACCTTTCTTTTAGGGCCCTTGCACGTTGTGTTACTGTGCATTAAAGTGACACTAATCTCAGGAGTTAAACCTTAAAAATACATTCAAGTACCTTAACTATTAACAAAACTGTATCTTATTTGTGTATCACTCGGCTGTAGATCCTCAAATCATCTCTGAATTGGTGCCGACACTGTCCTTCCTTCTGGAGGGGGAGTACTTTTCTTCCCCATGGTCCCTGTGTGTGTTGTAAAGTAGTCACCGCTCCAAGCTCACTCCTGTGCCGTGTTAATTTCATCGACAAAATATCTGTTTGTTTTTTTAAGTCATTTGGCTGTTTTTCCCTGCTGAAAACAAAATACTAGAGCAGTTAACGGGACGAAAACGATGACGAAAATTCTGTGAATTTTCATAAACGAACCGAAAATCGGACTGACGATTGCATGACAACTGAGCACTTCCTCTTCCTGGCATTAGGAAGATGTGCACAATTCAGATTACTGATCTGCCAGCTAACAGCACTTGCTGCACAGCCACAAACTGTACAGGAGACATCATATCAGCAGGGAGAGAGAGAGGAGAAGTATGGATGCATTGTTCATTTGATGCGGACGAGAACCAGACCCTTAGATTTGACCCATGTGGAGCGTCAAATAAGACGAGACCAGTAAACTTACAGTGAGATGCAGAATGTTGCTATGGGAATAGTGAATAGCAGTAACAACTGTTCTTAGTGAGATATTTACCTCTTTTGTCAATACTGAGAGAAAGAGAGGAGTTGATAAGAGTAATGACTGTTATACTTTCCTGCACGATGGCATTGTAGCCTGTGACCTTTTTCTTTGACGGTATTTTGAGAATTAGAATAGTCAGCTGATTGATTCGTCCTCTAGATATAAGCATAATCCATGAGTATGGCTTTTATTATACTGTGGCTGTGCTAGTTGCTGAAACCTGTTGTGGTGTTGAGTAACTTACTTGATACTTGCTTTCATGATTAACAGAGAACTTTTAGTTTTATATTCAGGTAAAATGTAGATGAGAAAATCACTGGCGCCAAAAGAAAAACCGTGGCAACTCTCGCACACAGGGGTAGCTCCTCACAGTCAGGGTAAACCGGTTATCTAAAAAAACAGAGCAAAAGGAGCGCCTCTATAGCGTAAAACAGATTTAATAAAGGTCAAATACAGCTGGAAATGTACTTACAAACGACTTGTAAAAAACGAGCATTGAATATAACGGTCTCAAGTGGATCAAGATGGACAAACGAAAGAACGAGGTGCAGAAACCGGAAGCGTAAGTGTTTAAGCCAGGGCCATCTAGACACTGATCTTCCTCCGGTTGACGCGTTTCAGAGGTTAAACCTCTTTCCTTCATTCTTTCGTTTGTCCATCTTGATCCACTTGAGACCGTTATATTCAATGCTTGTTTTTTACAAGTCGTTTGTAAGTACATTTCCAGCTGTATTTGACCTTTATTAAATCTGTTTTACACTATGGAGGCGCTCCTTTTGCTCTGTTTTTTCAGGTAAAATGTGCAATGGCGTTAAAGTCAATAAAGTTTATTATTTTTAATATAAAGTTGCACGTCTGTTTGTGAAAAAGTAATATTCTTGTTTGTTTATTTTAAGATAATTGAAGACATTCTGTATCAGAACGGCTAAATCTGCATCTGTATTGCATGTTCAAACCTTCATATCATAAGTAATAACAGGTTAATAGAGGTTTACTCAAGGAATATATATAATGAAATTAGTTTGGAAATTCAAATGCAGTGCTTAAATAATGCATTACACTCAGTTGAACCGAAGGGCTGCTCTACGGGCTATTCACTATAGCCCGTACAGCACCCGAAGACGGTTGAGCAGCTCAGCCGAGCCCAAGGCATGTGCTTCAGCTCGACTGAGCCGAAGTGACACACGAAGCGGGACGATTGGCCTGCTGAAGGGCTGGCTGTAAGCCCCGCAAATGACGTCTGCGCAGGGGCCAGCTGTGATCTCACGGCTGGCTCGGCCCAGTTGTAATGACAGATCAGCTTCCCCAAATGACCTGGGGACGCTGATCTGTCATTAAACAATAACAATTGGGCGGAGCCGGCCGTGACGTCAGGAGCTAGCTGTCACTGCGAGCTCTGCCCAATTGTTTTTTTCTTTTGTTTTTGAAATCTTCATTTCTTTTTGTAAATGTAATATTTATTTACATTTAAAAAAATATTTTTTTCAACTTTTTTTTTTCTACTTTTGTCACTATTTGCTATTCTGCTCGGTACCACAGAGGTACTGAGCAGAATAGCCGAGACGAATGCCGCTCGGCCCCTATGTGAATAGGGGCGAACGGCAGTGAGGGGGCTGCCGGAGGTTCGGCTTAGCCGCTCCAGATGTTGGATCGGCTGAGTCGAAGTCCTTCTGACGGAAGTGCAGCCGATGTACGGCTGAAATCAGCCGTACTGAGCCGTAGTGAATAGACGAAGGTTGTTCGGCTCACTTCACTTCAGCTGCGTTATTCACTCGGCTGCCTTCGGCAGCTTTGTGACTAACCCCCTGAAACTAAGACTGAAATGAAATTTGCTGTCAAAATGAACACTGCTCCTGTGATGGACTACAATCTCACGTTTAGTTGATTCATTTGTATTGTGCTTGTAGTCCATCATGGGAGCGAGCTTGGAGCGGTGATTACTTTACAACACACAGGGACCATGGGGAACAAAAGTAGCCACCCTCCAGAAGGAAGGACAGTGTCAGCACCAATACAGAGATGATTTGATGATCTGCAGCCGAGTGATACACAAATAAGATGTATTTTTGTTAATAGTTGAGGTACTTGATTGTATTTTTTAGATTTAACTCCTGAGTTTAGTGTCACTTTAAGACAACACCATGCAATAAAAAAACCCAACAAAACAGAATCTTCTTCATACCTTCCGCAGAACTCTGTTCTTTTGCCTGGCTTATTTTCCCCAATCTGTTTGTTCGCTCCAGCTGAATCTCGAGTAGGTTATTCTTTCCATTAACCTCTACAAATTTCTGTACAGACAAAAACAATGCAATTGTACAAAATGCACTGAACGGAATGGATAATTATTCCACAGAATAATAGCTTGTTGTATGTAGTGATCTGTACCTGCTGCTGGATAATGCTGCTTAGTGCTCTCCAGACATTAATATGTGTATTACACAACACACAGCTGCATCAATTTCCATGAATCAGCCGCTGAAGGCCCCTGATTTGAATTTGTTTTTACTTATTTTCCTCAGCTGAACTGAAGGACCACAATGGGGGACATTTACCAAAACTGGAGCAGACAGAATCTGGAGCTGTTGCCCATAGTAACCACACAGCTTGTCTCTTCGGTCTGTTTGGTTAAGCTATGAAAATGAGAGATGCTGATTGGTTGCCATGGGCATCTGCTGCTGATTCTGTCAGCTCCAGTTTTGATCAATCCCCCCCAATGTGTTTAATGCCCACATTCCCTCTACACATATTTCTGATGCATTCTTCCTCAACATTTTGTGCGTTGCTTCCTTTCCCTAGAATGCACTTCTTCAGTGGAGCCGGATTTTGGTGTTTGCGGACCCCTGGCACCTCACTGCCAAACTGGTCTGGATTTTGGCACCACCAATATAGGCCGCAGGCAAGAGTGACACATAGCCACCCAGACAGGGCCGTCCCTATGGTATTTGCCACCTGGGTTGATCTTGTTCCGGTTGGTGCTGACAGGTAATGTTCACTACCAGGAGCTCAGCGGGATGCAGGATGGAGCGTTCCGCTCAGCTCTAGGCAACCGCTGATGTCTGGGAAGTGGGGCGGGACCCCAGATAGAGTGCCACAGGTTGCTAATAGCTCTTAGCAACCTGGGATGCCATGCTAGGGTTACCACCTTTTCTTCAAGCGAAACCCGAACACTCTAGTGAAGCGCGGACATTTTTGGGGGAGAATGGGTCGCGGCTTATTCATATGTAAATAGTGTCACCCATTCATATGTAAATATCACAGTTGAGACTATTTTCAGTGCGGGGGCGGGTTAACAGTCCCTATCTTATCTTTGGTTGCCCCTGTCTGCCCGACATCTTGTGTCCGGGTTTCTGCTGCCATGAAACCCGGACATAGCATTCAAAACCCGGACTGTCCGGGTGAATCCTGGACAGGTGGCAACCCTATGCCGTGCCCTGCTGACAGGCAACCACCTCAGGCTGCCTCATTATAGAGCCGACCCTACTCCCAGAGGTCATGTTGGCTGTCAGTAACACAATTCCATGTATAGGGCTCATGAATATTCATGAGGTAATAAAGGAGTATTTGCATGCAGCATAAAATATGCCTGTATTTGCGGCACTCAGGGGCACACAGCTTTCTGTCTATAGCAATGTATGGTATGCTGCACATGGGTGTTCGCCTGTAAGCACCGGTGCTGGCATGTACACAGGCTTATGTTTCCGAACCCTGAAGTATCCTGTTCAGAAACTTAAGCCCATGTGTGTGAAAATGGCGTTTACTGGGTTTACCGTCACCGTTTTCTGTCCATACATTGCTATGGACAGAAAACCGCAGACACTGCAAATACAAGCGTACTTTACACTGTGCAAATAAAACTTTATTTGTTCACAAGTACGCCCCTCCGTGTGGGCCAAAATTAAAGGGTGGGTCCTCATTGTTTCTGTTTAATATAAACAGACTGCACATAGGAATGGAAAGCCAGGGAGACCTATGAAGAGTTAGCTAATGCACGGCAGAGATGTAAATGGGCCTGGAATCCCCGACAAGAATGTTTCCTATTATCTCCCTCATTAGAAATTTGCAGGGGCAAATCTCTGGACTGTCCCAAGCCACAGATTCACCTTCTCGATCTGTGAATAATCCTCCAGAAGTTTATCAAGATTGACAGAAGTGTGTTTCTCCATCTTTGTTCATAGTATGGCGGCCTCACAATACACGGCCTGTCACAGAGATTTTGGCGCCTTTCCTCGGTGTCAGTCCCTGTCAGTATGGAGTGCACACGACATGCTCCAGACCGGGGCATGTGACACGCATCATATCAGAATATTACTGCCAGAAAATGGAACCTTTGTTTTATAAAAACAATATAATTTCTTCATCATAAAAATGCTTGTATTTGTGTAGATAATACATTTTATATTATAGCAGAGGTGAGTGGGAAACTGTATTACAGAGCACCCCCGTGTTGTGTTTTGGTGCAGTCCATTGTCTAGCATTTACCTCAGAGATCACATGACTTTACAGTGCTACTCAGGGAGGATGAATGAAACCATGACATGATGGGCTCTTCCGGCTTGTCAGGGAATAAGAGAAAACTTAACCGCTTGAAGACTAGGGGGGGGGGGGGGGTTTATCAAAACCGGGGCACACAAAGAGTGACACATAGCCACCCAGACAGGGCCGTCCCTATGGTATTTGCCACCTGGGTTGATCTTGTTCCGGTTGGTGCTGACAGGTAATGTTCACTACCAGGAGCTCAGCGGGATGCAGGATGGAGCGTTCCGCTCAGCTCTAGGCAACCGCTGATGTCTGGGAAGTGGGGCGGGACCCCAGATAGAGTGCCACAGGTTGCTAATAGCTCTTAGCAACCTGGGATGCCATGCTAGGGTTACCACCTTTTCTTCAAGCGAAACCCGAACACTCTAGTGAAGCGCGGACATTTTTGGGGGAGAATGGGTCGCGGCTTATTCATATGTAAATAGTGTCACCCATTCATATGTAAATATCACAGTTGAGACTATTTTCAGTGCGGGGGCGGGTTAACAGTCCCTATCTTATCTTTGGTTGCCCCTGTCTGCCCGACATCTTGTGTCCGGGTTTCTGCTGCCATGAAACCCGGACATAGCATTCAAAACCCGGACTGTCCGGGTGAATCCTGGACAGGTGGCAACCCTATGCCGTGCCCTGCTGACAGGCAACCACCTCAGGCTGCCTCATTATAGAGCCGACCCTACTCCCAGAGGTCATGTTGGCTGTCAGTAACACAATTCCATGTATAGGGCTCATGAATATTCATGAGGTAATAAAGGAGTATTTGCATGCAGCATAAAATATGCCTGTATTTGCGGCACTCAGGGGCACACAGCTTTCTGTCTATAGCAATGTATGGTATGCTGCACATGGGTGTTCGCCTGTAAGCACCGGTGCTGGCATGTACACAGGCTTATGTTTCCGAACCCTGAAGTATCCTGTTCAGAAACTTAAGCCCATGTGTGTGAAAATGGCGTTTACTGGGTTTACCGTCACCGTTTTCTGTCCATACATTGCTATGGACAGAAAACCGCAGACACTGCAAATACAAGCGTACTTTACACTGTGCAAATAAAACTTTATTTGTTCACAAGTACGCCCCTCCGTGTGGGCCAAAATTAAAGGGTGGGTCCTCATTGTTTCTGTTTAATATAAACAGACTGCACATAGGAATGGAAAGCCAGGGAGACCTATGAAGAGTTAGCTAATGCACGGCAGAGATGTAAATGGGCCTGGAATCCCCGACAAGAATGTTTCCTATTATCTCCCTCATTAGAAATTTGCAGGGGCAAATCTCTGGACTGTCCCAAGCCACAGATTCACCTTCTCGATCTGTGAATAATCCTCCAGAAGTTTATCAAGATTGACAGAAGTGTGTTTCTCCATCTTTGTTCATAGTATGGCGGCCTCACAATACACGGCCTGTCACAGAGATTTTGGCGCCTTTCCTCGGTGTCAGTCCCTGTCAGTATGGAGTGCACACGACATGCTCCAGACCGGGGCATGTGACACGCATCATATCAGAATATTACTGCCAGAAAATGGAACCTTTGTTTTATAAAAAAAATATAATTTCTTCATCATAAAAATGCTTGTATTTGTGTAGATAATACATTTTATATTATAGCAGAGGTGAGTGGGAAACTGTATTACAGAGCACCCCCGTGTTGTGTTTTGGTGCAGTCCATTGTCTAGCATTTACCTCAGAGATCACATGACTTTACAGTGCTACTCAGGGAGGATGAATGAAACCATGACATGATGGGCTCTTCCGGCTTGTCAGGGAATAAGAGAAAACTT
>NW_017306839.1:712621-717957 GCF_000935625.1 Nanorana parkeri
GCAGTTGCCCATGGCAACCAACCAGCATCTCTCTTCAGTTTGCTCAGGTAGGATTTGAAAATGAGAGAGAGATGCTGATTGGCTGCAGTGCAAATCTGCTCCAGATTTTGTCTGCTCCAGTTTTGATAAATTCCCCCCAGGTGTTTAGACCCCCTTCCTGTCCAGGAAATTTTTCAGTATTCAGCGCTGCAGTACTTTGACATTTATTCCGTCATGCAACGCTGCACTGAAATTAATTTTGTACCATTTTTTGGGGACACATAGAGCTTTCTTTTGGTGGTATTTAATCACCACTATGGGTTTTATTTTTTGCTATAATTAGGAAAAATGACTGAAAATTTTGAAAAAAAAAGTTTTTTTTTTTTACATGATGTTAGGAAACATTATATTATTACATTATATTATAAAATATAAAAGTCGGGGTCACGTCGGGTAAATAGACATCAAACATGTCAAGCTTTAAATTTGCGCGCACCCGCGAAATCGCAGAAAACTACCATACCCAAAATTGGCCATAGGCGACGCTTTAAAAGCTTTTGCAGCTCATCAGTTTAGTGTTATCAGTGATTGATGGCCCTAGAATGATTGCTCTCACTGTGACGTTCGCGTTGATATGTAACATGTGCGGCGTAATGGGCGCAATCGTTGTTTTTGAACGTATGCGCCCCTGACGCATGTTTGCATGTGTATGTATGGGTGGGGACTTTAAAACATTTTTGTTTTTTTTTAATTATTTTTTTATGTGTAACTTTAAATTTTTTTTTTGGGGGGGGCTTTAATTCTTTTTGCTATTTTTTTTTCCTTCACTAAACTTTATGTTCGGCTGAGCCGAAGTGCAGAAGGACTTCGACTCAGCCGAACCAACATTTGGGTCAGCTGAGCCGAAGCTCCGGCAGCTCACTCGCTGCCATTCACCCCTGTTCACAGAGGGGCTGAACGGCAGTGAGCGAATATCTGAATGCCGCCGAGCTCTGTGGTACCGAGCAGAATAGCAAATAGTGAACAAAAGTAGAACAAATATTTTAAAAAATGTAAATAAAGATGAAATAAAAATCAAACAATTGGGCGGAGCTCGCAGTGACAGCTAGCTCCGCCTAATTGTTTCCTATTGACTGGCAGCTGCTAGAGTCTTCTAGCAGGTCCTGGCCAACGCCCGTCACGGCCGGCTCTGCCCAGTTGTTATTGTTTAATGACAGATCAGCTTCCCCAGGTCATTTGGGGATGCTGATCTGTCATTACAACTGGGCTGAGCCAGCCATGAGATCACCGCTGGCCCCTGCCCAGACGTCATTTGCTAGGTGTATGGCAGGCCTTCGGCCAGCGGTTCTTGATACTGAGGGACACAAGGGTAGGAGGCCAAACAATAGTGTCATAGGAGACAGCAACAACACGGCAATCCGGGATACACTGAAGAGCGAGGCTATCTGGAACAGGGGTCACTGAAGGAGAAGATGATAACAATCCACTTGCTGGACGTGCAGGATCTCACTGGGAGCAAGATGGAATCCAGAGACACAAAGGGAACAAGGTAGGTAGAAGCAAACCGCAGGGTTTTCAAAGGCAAGCGATAAACAGGGAATCCAGGTGTAAAGACACGTTGCTCGAACGGCGTGGAACAAGTGAGCTGGACTTTTAATGGAGAGGTTCAGAGTAGATTGGCAGGAAGCCGAGCAGCTCGGAGGAGGTAGAACCCGGTGCCGGATCATCACACATGGAAGTGTGACACCACCAATGTAAGGGGGTTTTTCTCCACTGTCTACCAGTGTAAGGGGACTCTTCTCCACTGACCCCCAATGTAAGGGGCTTTTCTCTACTGACCACTAATGTATGGAGGCTTTTCTCCACTGACCACCAATGTAAGGGAGCTTTTCTTCACTGACCACCAATGTAATGGGGTTTTTCACTGACCACCAATGTAAGGGAGCTTTTCTTCACTGACCACCAATGTCAAGAGGTGGTCAGAGTTGCAAAGGAGGCCTCCTCACTACTCAGCTCTCTACCAGGTACGTGATAGGTGTGTTCTGCAGAAGAACTTATGAGTTATGAACGAAAGTGGAGGCACTCATCAACAAAACACTCCTGTTCCAAGTCTTTGCTGTAGAGAGTACAAAGCTTATTTGCATGCTGGGATATTGCTCATGGCTCAGTTTTTGATAGGTCTGTAATGAATTTTACAAACATTCCAAAGAAAGAGTCATATGCAGTTTTTTCTTCTCTCATGCTCAGCAACCAAGTTGTCACAAATGATATAAAAGGTGTTTATCCTGACATTTTCTCGAGCTTCCTCTACTTGTGTCTTGCTGGAAGTTGCTGAACTTTTCCCTACTTGTATACTTTTCCTCTTAATCTCATAGTCATTTTTGACAGTTGATTTTTCCATTGCTGTAGCTTCATAAGTTGTGAACATTCTCTGGTGTCGTGAACAAACTGGATCAGTGACTCATACATCTCCAATACAATTCCAACATCAATGTCAATGCTTTGGAGTTTTTTGCTTACTGCACCAAATCTTTCTAGGACAGTACCCCACAAACCACTCATAAGTGCAGTCTCCAGACGTTGTATTTGAATCAGTAGACCTTCAGCTTCCTTGCGTGTTCCTAGTGCCTCTGTGGTTTTGTCCTTAATTGCTGTTAAGGCTTGGACTACTTGAGTCCAATTACGATTTAAGCTCCGACAGGCATCTTCCCTGGCTGACCACCATGTGTCAGATAATCTTTTTAATGATAGGGTGTTGGGCATAGATAAGTGTTCTTGTAAAACCTCCCATCTGTGAGCAGAAGCAGTAAAAAAAAAAAGGTATTGTAGGAAACAAAACAATGAGTAGGCTTCAGTGCAACTTTCAGCACCATGCTTCCCTACTAGATTTCAAGAGTGTGCAGAGCATGGAACATAAACAGCAAGTGCGTTTCTTTCCAGAATTCTGGCTTGCAATCCTCTATCATGACCAGACATATTGCTTGCATTGTCATATGATTGGCCACAACAGCTGGCAATATCAAGATCATATGACTTAAGAGTGGTGAGGACCACTTCAGCCAGTTGTTCCGATTTATGTCCAGGATTTGGAATGAATTGTAGAAAGCGCTCAATCGGCAAGCCATCTTCCTTGACAAACCTTAAGATGAAGGCTAGCTGATCCATGTGGGAGCTATCAGGTGTTGAATCAACAATAATCGAATAATATTTCACTGCGTTTGCCTCCTTAACTATCTGCGTTGTAACAGTATCAGCCACAAGCTGAATTAAATTCTCACAGGTAGTAAACGACAGGTAAGATGTGACTTCTTTTCCTGCATTGCCATAATGGGCAATGTGTTCAGCTAAAATTAGGTCAAATTCTGAAAGAAATTCAAACATCATCATGTAGTTTCCGTTGTGTGTGGAACCAAAACGGTCATCTTTCTCTCAGAAAGCAAGTCCTTGAGTACCAAGTGCCTTAACAGCAGCAACAACTCTTTTTAACACATTTCTCCAATATTGGATTTTCTCGAAACGCAGCTTTCTAAGACTTTCATCAATCCTCCCCAATGTCCATGCTCTTGATTTTAAAGAGAGCACACAGGATTTGTGTTCAGCTGAACGCTCGTGTTCAGTTAATCGAGCTGTGCCATTTTTCCAGTCATTGAAGCTATTTGCCAACTGGGATTTGCCACCAAACAAACGGCATGGAGCACAAAACACGACTCCTTTGCTTTTGGAGTAAACCCAATAGCTCCTTTTTGGTTTCTCTCCATTAAAGTTTTCTTTTTCAAACAGGTGTTTCGTTAGCATCCTAGAAGTGTTGGCATATACCCTTCTAGACTGTGTGAAGTCCAGATGGTCATTTTGAATTATTCCATGTTTAGCCACATGGTCTCAGGTATAATAATTTAAAACCCATTCAGCAGGGTCAGAACTCACTCTTACTAGTACGTCGGGATCATCAAATTCTCTTGAACTCGAAGGTCCTCCATCAGATTTAGAAGGCTCAGTTTCACTGACAATATTACTGTTAGCTTCTGAAGTGTCATAACTGCATGTGGCAACTATATCATTTTCACAAATGTCAGCAGTTAACTCTTCAATCACCTCCTCACCCTGCCCAGTAGGAGAAGAGGCCACAGGTTTGGTGAAAAACAGATACATTTTTCCTGTCTGTTCAATCTCCCTGGCTTGTTTTTCACTCCTTATTTTGGCATTTTTTTTGTACCCTGCTCCGCTTAGCCTTTTTCGCACTTCACTCATGGCTGCTAAGGATAGTACCAATGCTGTGATGAATAAAATTAGATTGCGTTATCTGCGTTTTATGAGTACTTATATATTTGACTATTAACACTTACCTAAATTATAGACAAGTTTTGCCTATACAAATAGCCTATAAATACAAATATAGGTTGCTCTGTTAGTGTAGCGGGGATGCCTGCTACACATTTTACTTATCCTGTCAGAGGCTGGATTCAGCAAGTGCCTGTTTAAATAGTAACAGGTGCGCGTTGTATCACTTCTGCCAACGTCCGAGAGAGGAGGCTGAGCTCGTTGATGGAAAGTTCCACCCAAAGCAAATGTCTTGTTTGCCTTGTAGTAGATACACCTCTGCATACACTGTACATCTGTCGCAGAACTGAACCACCATTGTATTGAGTCCCAGTGAATGGAAGGTGCTAAAGATGATGTAAACCCTAATTGTAAAATCTCATATGATCATTTAAACCAGCGGTCTCCAAAGCCAGCTGACAAGTCGGCACACGGTCAGGGACCGCATGCCCGACTTGTGAGAGCAACTACACGGTCTGCATCTCTGTCGGATGCAGACCGCAGAGCTGCTCCTGTCAGCTCCTGCCGGAGCTGTCACGGTCTAGGGACCAGGGCACTAGGGTACGTGAGCTCCTGTGTTTGCAGAGTTGGTAGGAGTCACAAAGAGGCGGGATATCGGGGATGTAGGTCACAGGGAGAGAGGAACGAATGGTCTGTGCGTTCTGAGGACGCACTAGAGGCACAGAATCTAAGAAGGGCCAGGTATTCGACAGAGCCTCTAGTGGTGAGGATGATTGGCTGCTGGACACCTTCCAGGTTGCGGCCCTCTAGCGCACCCACACAGACGCAAGGGACTAGTTGAAGCAGCGGGGAACTGGATACAAACAAGGTCAGTACTAGACCTTACTAATCACCACTAGATAACCGGGGAACGATGATGTGCCTCCTCCCTGCAAAGATGCAAGCAGGGGAGGGGGCTTGGAAGGAAAGGAGGGAGGGGGGAGTGTATTATGTGTGTTCTGGGGGCTTAGGAGGGAGGGGGGAAGTTTATTATGTGTGCTGGGGGCTTGGGAGGGAGGTGGGAAGTTTATTATGTGTTC
>NW_017306839.1:720238-773195 GCF_000935625.1 Nanorana parkeri
GGGGGGGGAGCAGTGTATTAAATGTGTAAAGTGTATTATGTGTGTGGGGAGGGAGGGAGTGTATTATTATGTGTTCGGGGGGAGATTGGAATGGGGGGGGGTGTATTATTTTGTGTTCGGGGGGAGGGGGGAGATTGGAATGGGGGGAGTGTATTATTATGTGTGATGGGGGGTGTATGTGTGCGGGGGGGATTGGAATGGGGGGGGTCCCCTATATTTCAGGTGCGATTAGGGATTCCTGTGTCACAAACTTGCGTTGTCCTGCAGCAGGAATCCCTAATCTGGCGTTTACATGCAGCAACTGTCACCCATTCTGCATACGCGTCTACCCATGTACCGCACCGCCCACATCCACGATTGGCACAGGGACGCGGGGAGAAAAAGTAAGGTGGAGCAGGCGTGAGGGGATGACAGACGGGCCCGATCTCAGAAACAAGTTGCTGGAAGACTGCTCAGGTAAGCCTGCACTTTCCCACACATGGTGCTCTATAATGTATTGCTGGGATAGTGGGATTTGTATTCCACTATAGCTGACGGTATATTGCGCTGTACTGTATATTATACAGAGCAATGTACCATCAGCTATAGAGGACTACAAATCCCAGCAATACATTATACAATGTATGTATAATGTATTGCTGGGATTTGTTGTACTCCTATATAGCTGGTGCTGGTGGTATTCTGCATTGCGCTGTATAGGGGACTACAAATCCCAGCAATAATACATTATAGAGCGCAATGCGGAATTCCACCAGCTATAATGTACTATTGCTGGTACTTGTAGTACTCTATAGCTGGTGGTATTCTGCATTGCGCTGTATTATGTATTATTGCTGGGATTTGTAGTCCTCTATACAGCGAAATGCAGAATACCACCAGCTGATGAGGCATCCCTCCACTACCAGTGTGCTTTACATTTCCTAAACCGATAAATACATTCACACTACTGTTACATGGATGGCAAAAGTGGCAGACAGGGGTGGGGAGAAGGCGGGGGAAGAGGCAGAGCGGAAGGGGGGCCAAGTTGCTGCACCATGGACCTCTGGGTTGTACTTGCCCCCTGGGCTAAAAGTTGCCAGTCAGCCTCTGCTGAGATGGATCCTAAAGTGTATGGAAAGTCTAATTATTTTTTTTCTAGTTTTTATGATGATGCCATTTATTCATATTTTTAATTGTGCCTTTTTTATTTTTAAAGTTTGTGTGAAGTTCATCAGAAGCCCCCAGCACCAATCACCAAACAGGATGGATTTCTACATGAGATGAAAGCCACCCGAGACACTTGTCAGCAACGTATACCTGTCATCTCTAATTGCAGCATAGTATAGGCTTTGTCGTCTGCTAATTACTGTTACAAAAAAAAAATGAGTTACCCTATGTGCACTTGGATGAAAATACAAAAAGGGGATAAGTGTGCATGCTCAGAAAGCAGCGGGCGATCGTGAAAAGAAAAGCAATTATATAAGTTGATTCTTCTTTTATTTTGCCCTGCCATATGTACCTCGTCTCTGTGTCTGAGCAGACGTGAGTGTATTACCCAGCAATCCCCAGCCTGTGAAACAGATCGCAAATCTTATTTTAATCAGGTTATAGCAGATGCCAAATTTAAAGAAATAGAAAGTTATTAAAGAGCCATTTTTACATGCACACACACCGGATTTAATGACCTGTAATGCAGAAAGTGAAGTTATCATCTGTCTCAAGGAAAAAAAATGAAGTTTTATTATAAGGTTAGGCTGTTGTGCTGTTTTCTGAAGCCTTGAACACCATGCCACGAGAACTACTTGGGTTGCAGTGCTCCACCACTGTCCTGAAATCATTAGTCTGTATTGTTTTAGAAAAATTGTCACATGACAATAAACAAAAATGTATCAGTACTTGTATCTGTGAGTACTTGGACAAGTATCAGTACTTGTACTTGAAAAAATGTTATCGGTGCATCCCTAATGCCGTATTTGCCGGCGTATAAGACGACTTTTTATACTTAAAAACATCCCCCGAAAATCGGGGGACGTCTTAAACATTATTTTGGGCTATACTCGTCTTATACGACGAATATAGCCCAAAACCTATGTTTTAACTGAAAAATTAGGGGGTCGTCTTATACGCCCAGTCGTCTTATACGCCGGCAAATACGGTATGTATATTTATTTTAAAAATTCATACATTAAAACAGGGATGCGCAAATCCCAGGAGCTCCGTATGCTGCTTAAAAATGACAGCTGCCTCCTAACATTTGAATTTGGACATTGGGAAATCATGATGGTCATATGCCCCTTGTTTAATCACAGAATGCCTTGACAGTTGGGGCTGGAGCACATCAATTATGGTGGGTTGCTTGCTCTGCAACTGTTGTCTTGTGCTCTTTTCAAAGAATACAAGGCGTTCTTTAATTGGATGAGGGAAGATCATGTCAGCCGTATGGCCCTTGTCCAATCACTAAATGCCATGTGTGCCAAGAATGCAAGATGTTTTCGGAATAGGGGAGCTGCAGAGCAAGCGACCCACTTTGATTGCTGTGCTCCAGCCCCGACTGCCAGTTTCACCGCCGGAACATCAGCGGTGATATCACTGTCAGAGGATGCATGTAAGTAACATTTGTCAAGAGAGAAGCAGCAGCCACCCAATGGGCCACACATCATTAGAGGGGCCTTATTGGTACCTAGCTAATGCCCCAATAAAGGTTTTGCTCACACTTCAGCTTTACCCAATGATTTCCTATTTTCTGGAAGATGAATATCAGTTTGAAGCTATTTAGGAGCTATCAAAAATCTGTCTCTCATTAAGACCCATTGACATGAGCATTAAACAACCTAGAGACACAGAAAATGTTTTTTTGGACAGTAATCCCGGCTCTGACTCACAGACTACAGACCTGGCCCCTGCAGCACCCAATGTTCTTATTAAGAGACAAGAAAACAAACATCCCACATCAATGATTAAACAGGTAATGAAAATCATTATGGCAGTGTGATGTTTGTAACCCTATTATAATCTTGTATGATTGCATTACAATTGTAACAGGCCGCGGATATTCAGGATAATGTCGGAGTCAGGGCCAAAGACACATTTTCCTCATAACATACACAGATTTACTAGGTAAATATCTGCCTGGGCTGCTCTAGGCATGCTTACTGCCTCCTAAATCCTATAAACAGCGCTTGGCTTCAGGGAACTGAGATTGACTGTCTTGTATGCGTGTGCTGGCCGTGTAATTAGATTCAGCACAGTGCGTGGCACAAGGCCATTCGATTGTACTCTACCTTGATGTGTTGTGTTGTCCAGGAGAAAATCATTAGGTGCAGCGCTGTCAAAGGCCATGCTTTGCTTTTTTTTTTTTAGAAGTGAGATAAAGTGCTAGATTTCAGTTCTGGTAATGAGCAAATTAAACGTTCTTTTATTTTGTAAGATAGCATCTAAATTTTCCGAATATTTTTTCATATTACTGTTAATAGCAAAAGGTAATTCCAGGTATATAGTACTATGCATGGCCAATGTAAGTATGCACATGATATATGTTGGCCTGTGGGGGTCTGGTGTGGGTTTTAAGGAGGGGCATGCAAAAAAAAAATGGGGTTCCCCCTTCACATCAGTGCCCCCCTTTCACATCAGAATTCCACCTTTCATATCAGAGCCGCCAATGGCATCAATGGCACCCTCCTTTCACATTAGAGCGTCCCCTTCAAATCAGAAGCTGTCCTTCACATCAGAACCCCCCCCCTCTTTTATAACAGAATCCCACCTTCCATATCAGAATCACGACTTTCACATCAGAGCCCGCTTTGCATCAGGTGCCTCCTCTTTTCACATGACAGTCCCCCTTTGCATCAGAGTTTCCCCTTCACATCAGAATCACACCTTTCACATCAGTGCCCCCATTTGCATCAGGAGCCTCCTCTTTTCCCATCAGAGTCCCCCCTTTAAATCAGGAGCCACCCTTCAAATCACGAGCCCCCTTTCACATCAGAATCCCGCCTTTAACATCACAGTCCCTCTTTGCATCAGGAGCCCCCTCTTTTCACATCAGAGGCCCCCCTTCAAATCATAAGCTTACCTGCACTGGGAAAAGGCATGACACTGTGTGAAAATTCAAGGCACCCCTGAGGACTGAAGATGGTACCCCAGAGTGCCATGGCACCCTGGTTGAGAAACGCTCCTGTAAAGCACTGTAGTGGCCAAAACTAAAACTGTGCTTTACAGCGATCGTCTGGCTCCTGTATGGTGCTGAGCTGAGTGGCTTCCCCTCTGCTCTGAAAACACAGGGGGTCGCTAACTCGGCAGAGCGGCCAGTTAGCGAGCACCTAGTATTTTTGTCTATTAATTTTGTTGAACAGAGTGGTGCCGGCAGGGCCACGCACAGATGGTGGTCGATATGGTGCATATTCACCAAACATTCACTGCAGATGTTTCAGTCATGTTCATTTTCAATACATGCACTAGGAAGATACACCTGCAGTGTATATTTGGTGAATGTCAAATTCACCATTTTATGAATTTGATGCAGGTTGAGTTTAGTAGTCAGTTTTTTTAAAGGTATCTGTGGTCAAGAACTAAAAATACTAGGGCTGGTACTGATTAAAATTTTCGTGTTCGATTAATCTAAATTTTTTAAAATCCATTAATCGATTAATTTCGATTAATTATAACGCACATACAGATCCAACTACATTGGCCTATACACATACAGCACAGCAATGAAGTAATAAAATGAACTAGTGGGGCAACTCAGAATAATAACGTGCTGGATTAGTGTGATCCTAGTTCATTTTATTACTTCATTGCTGTGCTCACACAGGGCTTGGCGAACAAATTGCCTGGCAGCTAAGTGGCGTAAAAAATTGGGATTTGAACTGTTTGGGATATATTGAGTGCTTGATTTTTTGAATACTTGTTGTCTCCCTTCCTTTTTAGACCCTTTTTTAGTATTTAAAAACTCTACAAAAATTTTAACGATTCATCAGGTAATTCATTGTTAATTTCCGCAGCCCTAAAAAATACATATGTATTTCTATACTGAAGTTCTATCCCACTCCTAATAACCAGATCCATCTAGTAGTTTGTAAACTTACTTACAGGTGAAACTCGAATAATTAGAATATCGTGCAAAAGTAATTGCAGTAAGTGCTGCAAAAGGGGCCCAAACCAAGTACTGAGTACATATGCATGCTTGTACTTTTCAGAGGTCCGATATTGTTCTATGTACAATCCTTGTTTTATTGATTGCATGTAATAATCTACTTTTTTGAGGTTGTGGATTTGGGGTTCTTGGGGTTTTCATGAGCTGTAAGCCATAATCATCACAATTATGACAAATCACGGCTTGAACTATCTTGCTTTGCATGTAATGAGTCTATCTCATATATTAGTTTCACCTTTTAAGTTGCATTAGTGGAGTAAATGAACTTTGCACGATATTCTAATTATTCGAGTTTCACCTGTATTGAAGATGCCCAAAGGATGTACTTCCTCAATGCACTGACACAATTTCACTCAGGGCTGTGAATATGCACTTCCTTGTGTCATAAGTCCCACAGAGCCTGCCTTCTGAACTACAACTCAACATCTGAACATTGTAACATTATCATTGCGTGCTGGAAGCAGTGCATTATGGGATATGTAGTCTTGAGAAATCAAGATTGCATCACATCAAGCAGCAGGGAAAAAGACACAAAGCACACTGGGAATCCAGGAAGTTGTTGAAAGTGATATCCAGAAAGTTGTTGAAAGTGATGGGCAGACGGAAGGCACTAAATAAAAGGATTTTTTCAAGTAAGCTATGATTGCATTATCAAAAACAACTCTAGTATGTATTCCTATTACAATGCTGATGTTATACCAATATAGTGTATGCTGAGACTCTAAAAGATCCTTAAGTACAACTAGCCTTTAACTCAGAAAAACAGAACTACCAGTTTTAGGCAGACTGACCCTTTAATTATAACATGGTTCAGGAAGGGACTTAGTAGATCTTCTCATCATGTAAAAAGAAAATAACTTGTTTTTGTCCTTCTATTCTTATGGCAGGAGGATTAATGCACACCATGTTAATGAACTCTCTGCATAAAATTACTAGAGAGGCGCAACGTTCCCATAATTCAGCCAATCAAGATAATACATGCGCACCGCGGTCTTAGAGTATGTTCTTCTCACCCTACAGAGTACTCACTCACACAGTTCTCTGTTGTCCAATCTGCTTTGGTTATAACAAATTAACATTACTTATGTGCTCGACTGCTTTGTACACCATCGCATTATCACATGAACACAGAATTCATATGCTAAACACAAGCTGTTGTTGTAGTGTGTTAACCTAATTATACATCTCTGAATGGTCGACTCTTCCATCACAGACACTGGGCCTGAACAAGCGGCAATGGGAAGGACTGCTTATGTTAACCATGGCAATCAATTACATCCTTCATTTCATGTTTATAATTCAGGGCTAAAAAAAAACCCCATTATCCTTCAGAGGAAGTAAAGTCAAATGTTCAGCTAATGTAGATTAAAAGAAATGCCCAATTTACAAAATAACTGTTCTCTACTCTCAAAGCAGTCATATACTCACCATAAGTAAGTATTTCAGCACTTCTTGATCTACTTTTATGGCAGGAATTATGAAAAGTTGTATGAAAACTTACTAGGGAAATCACTCTGGTCTGTTGAGTAGGTTTAATTTCCATCATGGGACTCATCTCACTATGGCTGCCCGGCTTGCACAATCCCTGTGATTGTTAGTATACTCAATTGTAGCATGCAAAATTAAGGCAAGGCATTCATTCCAGAATCGCCCTCTTTGTAGTAATTTAAGAAGAAGGTATCTTATCACAGATTCACGAGTTAAGAGGCTGTGACCCCATCCAAAAGCATTGTCCAAGGAAAATCTATGATAAGAGGCCTGGAAGCTGCCACTGCAGACCTTCTACTTTGAAAATTCCAGTTCCCTGGCTGTTTCTGCAGACCATCTTATTTTAATTAGTTCAGCCAATGACTTGGCACAAGTGCAGGACCTCTTTCCTGATCTGCATATGTTTTTCAGAAGATGAGTATCTCATAAAGTACTTAAGCCAGTGACTAAATATTGCAGACAAGCAGCTATTCTCTTATGACAGTTTTCCTTTAAAGTCAACACATGTTTTGCCCAATGCTTGGATAAAGTTACCTTTGAAATGACAATAAAATATAATGTGTATATGATTATTAATGATTAGGTTTACATATTTAATTGAAACAAAAATAAGTAATTTTCTAAAAGGTCATAATGGTTTTCATATTTTACATATGGAAGATGGATGGCCCATATCTCTATTGGTGTCAGTGAAGGGAATCAAACCCCATTGTTGGTGCCAGAGAAATGGCATAGCTTCCAATTGTCCTTTATTAGGAGGGACTGTCCCACTTTATGAACCAAGTCCCTCTGTCCCTCTTTCTTCTTCAGGTGTCCCTATATAAAAAAAAATATGATTTCGCTAGCAAATTTATTGAACTGCACTAAACCTTTTCTTTAATATATAAAGTATTCTGTTTATTATGTTTAGAGTCCAAAATAACAGAAAAGCAGGGATGAAAAAAGAAGTTTTGGGTTAAACCAATCATTTTTGCACATTAATCCCCATGGTTCACATTACTGGAGGAGTGGTGTGTGTCCTTTGTCTACATACTCTGTGCTATAATGTGTCCCTCTTTCCTAACTCACAAAGATGGAAAGTATGGAATGGTGCTCCATCATTGGTGTCAGGGAAAATTCCCCACGGCATTGGTGCATATGGTCACTTACCCTTTGCTCTGTTCCCTGCTGCTCTTTTAGTGGCTGGATGTTGTCACAGCCGGAACCATGCAGGCACTGTTGAGCAGTAGATCATTTCGCCCCATACTGCTGGCTATGGTACATTGCTGGGTGCTGAAATACTCTGATTACGCACATTGAAGTTAGACCATTTTCTTATAGCCTTGCTGCTGTTGATGACAGGCAAATCTAATTGCATAAGCCCCAGTTTAATTATTAGTTTACTAGAGATTTGCACCATTGGTTAAGTCAATTCACCTGAAAACTCAAACATTTTACAGTTCAGGATAAGACTTTGCCATTTACTGTATATTTATATCCTTTTATCTTACTGTGAAAACCATTGAGTGTGTTGCCCTTGTGCCAACTTGCAGTGTTCCTGTGGATAGTCTGCGGAAGTGTTTAATATCCGCAGTGGCTGGAGTTTTGCTACACACAGAGTTAAAAGGCTGCCACAAAGGTAAGTATACATCTGCTTTTACAAACTGGCTTTAGTTCACACTGCTGGCCTTAATGACAGAGTCACTTTATACCCAACAACAAAAATGTAATATGTTGCAGCTTACCAGTCCTTAGATGTGGTGACTGCATTAGTCTTTCTTTTTTTTTTACTTAGGGATCCTTACACCCTTACTGTCCTAGGGTGACAACACTCACCTACTGTACTGTATCTATGGCGTAGCAGTCACCAAAGTGTGCTTCAACTTCAAAATACCTCCCTTTCCATCATCTCCATAACATAAGGAGTGTTCTGTAGTTCATAGAGCGAAGTGGGCAGGGCAGATAACACAGATAACACTGCAGGGTGCACAGGACAGCACTGGATTTCAGGCTGAATCAAGAGGGATTTTTTGCACTTATTAAACACACATATATAAGCTTTTAAAGCATCCTGCTGTCCCCCTGAAGACGTCTTTCGATGACGAAACGCATCGGGGCAGGTCTGACTGATATCATACCAAACACGGAAGTGCGGGCTCCTGGACTCCTGTTGAATTTTACCGGCCAGTTGTTTAGTTTATAAATGTGAGTTTTTAAATCTTTTTAAATAAATGGTCTTGATTACTATACAATGAGGAGCTCTTTCTTTCTATGAATATGGGGATATCGATCTATGGGACATCTTGGTGAAAGGATCTAAAGGAGACGCTGGGACATCGGGGTCTATCAGGAAGCTTTCTGGATAACTATTTACAGCCATCCTATTGTGGGATACATCGATCTACGGGACATCTTGGTGAAAATATCTAAAGGAGACGCTGGGACATCGGGGTCTATTAGGGTGCTTTTCTGGATATCAATTTATAGCTATCTCCATTGTGGTGAGTGCGCACTCTTGAGGGGGTGACTGCGTGGCACAATCACGATCTATGGAGACTTGTTATTTCACAATTAAATATTTATTTTTCACAATAGAAATTTTTGTCACTTAGCCTCGGTTCACACCTAGGCGTATTGCAAAAGCGCGTCTGTCGCGCGACCGTCGCACGTTTTTACCGCGATTCGCGGTAAAAAAGACGCGCGACCGTCGCGCGATTCCAAAGGCTACTTGGCTGTATTCCAATGGAAAACGCCCTACAAAACGGCCCAAAGTAGTCCCGGGACCTTTTCAGGCGTGGGCCGTTTTGTAGCGCGTTCGGGACGGGCGGAAATACGCCGAGGTGGGAATGAGGGCATTGACTACAATGCAATTTATATTTTTGAGCGTTTTGTAGAGCGTTCTTCGAGCGTAGAACGCGCTACAAAACGTTCAGGTGTGAACGAGGGCTTATGGAGTATGGACTGATCACTTAAAATTATGAGTTAATGGAATCATAAGGTTTATGTCTAATGAAATTTAAAGGAGACACTTTTCAGATAAGAAGCAATTCTTATCTGGATACTTATGAATATACAATTTTTTGCACATGTATATTTTGCACGATTTGTACCTTTTTGCATTGTTTGCAAATTTTTTTATAGTGATAATATTTATTAACAATTTTTATATAGTGGTAATATTTATCAATGAATGTATTCATTTACACATGATTGGTAATAATTAATTTATAAATCACCCTTAGAATAGATTTCTTCAATTAGCTGCCCTCTGGGCCCCTAGCGCTGTACATTTATTTATATTTTTTAAAGCATCGCCTATGGGAAATTTTGGGTACTGTAGTTTTTTGCAGTTTCACGGGCAAACACAATTTTAAGGCTTGACTTGTTTGGTATCTATTTACCCGTCGTGACTCCGTCTTTTATATTTTACTTTAAAAATTGAGTATTATATTCTGTTTCTGTGCAATACATTTAATTTTAGTGTAGTTTATGCAAAAAATACTGGTTTGATAAACATTTGCGCAAATACTGTGCGACTAGCATCTTTTTTATTCTACAGGGCCTCTGCTTTCAGAAAATATATCATTGTTTGCAAGTTTTAAGCTGTTTTCTAGACAAAAAAAATCAGATTTTATCATGTGTATGCAAATATTAACAGGGTTATTCACAAAAGGGTGAAGCGTTTGGAGAAGGCCGGAGAAGTGAACCATCTAGGACAGGGGTGCCCATTACGTCGATCGCGATCTACCAGTCGATCGTAAAGCGATCCCTGGTAGATCGTGATGTCTTTCCTCCTGCCGTGGGGCTTCTCTGGATCCCCGCTGCTCTCCCCCATCTGTATGCAGCGGGGATACGAGGAGAAGTGAACGAAGTGCTGCAGCCAGCGGAGTACTATGCGTCCCCAGTTATGAATGAACAGGAAGTGCTTTACATCACTTTCTGTTCATTCATGAGTTTCTCAATGGGGAGTAGCACTCTGTACAGAGGCTCCTACCCATTCAGAAACTGGATGATAGTAAATAGTTTCTGAATGAATTGGAATCCTCTGTGCTTTTCATTCATTTAGAACAGAGGTTGCAGAAAAAAAGATTGAGGACTCTGTGTCCTCAATTTCTTTTTCTATTTAAAAGGGAAATATCACCCCTAATAGACCCCTAATATTTCCCCAAAGCCCCCCAATAGTAAAAAAAAACCAAAAACATTAAATAATTTAAAAAAAATAAGAAAAAATAAAAAATAGGCAGGGCGCTGGGTGATGCCACACGCCTTTTTGGGGGCACTGTTTTTTCTTGCCTCGGGCGCAAAAGGAGCTGGCTATGGCTATGCTCCCGTGGTGCTGGTGTGGCTGCCGGCTGAATGTATTAGACGCCGCAGACGGAAAGGGGCAGGACACCTCTCCCCGTGTGCAACGTCGGCCACACGAGCATCGCGGAAGGACAGGACGCCGACGCCTCTAGAACGCACTGGAATGCAAGCCGGCCGACTCCCTGCGTTCAGGGGCAGGAGTGGGCGTTGGGTTGTATTTACTTCAATGCACCGCCATGCTCCCTCTCCCCCCTGAATGCAGGTGTTATTTCGTTGGTAGATCTCATTGAGCTTGTCATTTGAAAAGTAAATCTCCGAACGAAAAATTGTGGGCGCCCCTGATCTAGGACAACATAGCTTATTTTGAAAACTTCTCCAATTCAGCTCACTTTCCAGTTCAGCTATTTTGGCCTAGATTGTTCACTTCTCCTGCCTCCTCCAAACTCTTCTCCCTTTTCTGAATAACCCTGTAAGAAATTGCTCCGCACAGCAAGTGGTTAAGTATAAAGTGGTATTGAAATGTGATTATAAAAATGATTCCCTGTTTCTGTCAGGGCTCTTTTGTATTCCTTATTTATTCCTAACATTACATTTACTGTCAGATAAAATTACAAGTAAAAATTTAACTAAGCCTGTCACAAACCCATTAACGTAATTTGCTGCTAATAAATCAGATGTGTACATTTTACATTGCACAAATTAGTTTTCATTACTTTCTGGAATCGGAATTGCGGTGGTAATTGACTCAATAACACTCGGGATAAGAAAACGTCCAAGAAAATAAATTTATTTAAGACTGAAAGAAAATAAGAGAACACAGATATAACAATGATGAACATCAACTTTAAATTGAAATGCACATTTTAATGGCTTATAATGGCTTGTGTAACCAGAAAAAGTACCAAACTGACATTCGGAAAATTGATTGAGGTATTTAACTATTTTTTGGCTAGAAAACCTTACATAGCATAGGAAACGTTGCTTTCGTAATAAAATATATACTTTCTATGAGGATCTGTACAAGAGAAATGAAGACCTTGTAGATGAGCTATAAAGGATAGTAAACACTTTTGTTGTAGGCAGCAAATTAGAACTCACAGGTAGTGTCTGATTAGTTTCAATTTACTTTAAACAATATTATATTTAGAAATATGTCATATATTATTAAATTATTACATTGCTCTTATTTTGATCTAGAAATATTAAATGTGCTTGTGTGCTTTGTTTATACATTCTGATAAAGGCTAAAGGATGCCTGAAATCTGCAAAAAGCTCTTAAATTGGACCTGAACTCATAAAGGGAAGGTTTGCTATCTTATAGGGAACATTTAGAAATGGCAATTGTGACTAAGCACTAACCTGAAAGATTAACCTTTGATTACAAATTCCCCTTCTTGTGTTCCTTATAGCTCTGTATTGGCAGGGTAAGGTCATCTAAGGCACTGCTGCCTCTGACTGCTAGCCTGCTGAAATTTGAAGTCAGATTTGATGATGTCACCACTTTGCTGCTCACTGTTCTACTTGCTGGAGAAGAAGATGTACCTGAAGACCTGCAGTGCCAGGATCTTCCTGCTTCTGCTTTATTCATTCTGTGGATCTGTTTCCTACACCTCCACGGCTGCTTCTTGAATATTTCGCCCCTCAAACATCAGATCGCCAATCATGGGGGGGGGGAGGGGTCAGCTCTGACATGAATTAAAGCCCCTGCCTCCACTACTATAACTGCCTCTACACAGAGGCACAGTGTAGAACAAGCCATGGTAAGTCAGTAGTGGTTAAAGGAGAACTATGAGGCAAGTGAAAATCACTCAGCCTCATAGTTCTAGCCGACCTGTGACAATGAAACTGTCACAAGTCGACTCAATAGATCGGGAAGTGAGTAAACACATACCGTCGCTCGCTCACTTCTCAATCTATCCCTGCAGAGAGCCGTGACTGTCACTCACGGCTCCCTGCAGGGATTCCCCCACTCCCCTGTCCGATCCTCCAGACTGACTGGCGGAATGGACGGGGGAGGGTACAGCAGGCTCTGCCTCTGGATAGGCAGAGCCAGCGGTCACTCACGCAGCTGAGTGGATCCAGGCAGTATTGTCGGGATCCGTCCCGGCTGCGGCGTCTCAGTATACCGCGAGCTGTAGCTCGCGGTATACTGAGCTTTGGGTGGCATGAGGACGCTAGTTTGTGTCCTCCCGTTACCCTTAGGAGAACTATGGGGAAAAGCACTGGCCCCATAGTTCTCCTTTAAACAATCAGCTGCGGGGAAAAAATATGCAATACTGGTGAAAAATCCTTTGTCCCCTGCTTGCCTTTTTGGGTGCATCTTCCACAGTTCAGGTCCACTATCCGAAAAATAAAATGTAGGCACCTAGAAGTAGTTGCATATACCTTTATATATCTTCATGCACAGCTAAGGAGCCCCAAAACTTAGGATGCTGTATTGCGCAAATTTGTCTTTTACGCTGGCATCTGAAAAAGAGCCTGTCCCCTTCCACACTTCACTGCCGGTGAGTCACTTTGCTAAGTACCATCACTGACCAAATACACTGGGAGCAGGCCAACAAAAGTCACAATTTGCATCATACAGATCCCTGGGTTTTGTGGACACCTGGCCACTCATGCAGATGCTCAAATTCACATGCAGGGGGTGCCTACAGTTTATTCATGTTACCAGTTTAAGAACTTTAAGAAGTCAGGTCTACTTTAATAGCATTTTCAAAGAAAAGAAGGGAAATGAAGACAAAGGACAAAAGAAACATAAAGGTTATCAAGCGTAAGAAACAGAAAAATGGAGAAGAAAATGTAAAGAAAAATTTATAGAAACAAAGCATCCAGTTAAGGGACTTTCTGTACATAACTAACATTACATAAGGAACTTGACATGTGTGCAACATGTGGTGTTATATGGTGTTAAACAGCGCAGACAGTATAGTTACACAAAGAGACGTATTCAATAAAAATGCTGCAAAACACTAAGTACAGTAACCAACAGCACCCAGTAAAAAATTACTTCACTTCAGCCATAGTCTGATTGGTTGCCTTGAGTACTGTGCTTTGTAATTTGTGTTTTGCTCCATGGACTTTTCTTGTAGCTGAATAAGCATGTACAACATATGTTGTTTAAAGACTGGTACAGTATGCATTGCACTGCTTCTTTAAACAAGCCGAAACATCTTACCAGTGTTTCAGGAAATATTGGTACTTTGCATATTTCCATCTGTGCTGTTTAAAGGGGATTCCCATGAATTATAAATGTTCCCCCACTCCTGATAACTGCCATTCCTCCATATATAATACTGTGTATAGAGATCTTCCCACAGGACTCTGTAAACAGCAGAGAGATCCATAGTCCTCCTGGTACTGTTTAGATTTCTCTGTGGGCTCAGATCCATAAACTGAGTCATAATGGTGCTCATGGAGCACCATTATACCTGAAAGAATGGGCTGTGCCTTCTGACTACCAGCAGGTGGCGCTGCATGACAAATATAAAGCTTTGATCCCATTTTCCATAAAGACCAAGAGCTGCAGCAAATGAGAACCTTCTATATTCTGACACTGAATAATCTGTGAGAAGTACATTTTTATGTAAATGCTCTTTAAATGGAAACCGCATGAACAGTGAAAGACAAAAGTAAGAATCAAGCAACAAAATAATGTCACTGCACAGAGCAATGATGGTGTGCACCTTGCAGTAACCCACAGAACCCAATCTGAGATCAGTTCACCCAATTCAGATCAGCTGAAAGATTCATTTTGATTGGTTGATGTGGGGAGCCGCACCTTGTCAACATGTAGCACACGCTTATAATAGTTACAGAGACATTTCCTTTGAACAGATCCATTAGTGTCCAGCGTGAAAAATATTTAACATAACACAAAATAATATAGATGTAAAACAATTTTAGCAGCAAGTTAGAAGCTATTTACCATTACTACCTTGAAGGCAACATTTCTATCATAGTTTTTATCATTAATTTCTAATGCTGGCAGAACTGTATTGAGTATTAGTCCTCATATACATATGTATCTTAGTGTTGTGCACCATTTGATGTGGTACAAGAAGGCCAGTTCACTTAGCACAGCTGAAACATCATATTCCGCAATCCATTTTCAAAGCAGTCCCAGCAAAGCCTGCCAAAGCCGCTGAACAATTCCCATCGTGTTCTGTGCTTTGGTAGGTAAGACTTCATTAAACGCTCTCAACTAAACACAGTGGGCTGCTTCATTTATGCAAATCAGAGCAAGGCAAAGTGGACATGCTACCTTTTTTATCACACAAAATTCCAGCTGTCACACAAAACAAAGCATATGATGGGTTGCATATCTAGTTTGGGAGGACAGTCTTGTTAATGCTCAACTCCGGGCACTAAAAAACTTCCTTGCGATAGGACTACCCCTGTACTTTAAGGGTTAAGTGCTTGCTTTTGTCTAGGGGCCGGGGTATAGCAGATTTGCTTACCTGATCCCCGGTCCCCCAGTGGTCAGCACTTTCCTCTTCTCTGGCTGGACCTCGCCACCTTCTCGTGTAATGCAAATCTATGGAATCTGTAGTAGACATGATGTCAGTGATCCTTAGAACATCGGAGCTACGGAGGCAAGGGCTGCAGGTACTGGTCCAGCAGCTCTGAGGGAGCCAGCAGGTGCGGGGATCAGGTAAGTTAATTTGTTTACTCCAACCCCTAGACAAAAAGGAGCACTTAACTCCTGCAGTGCGAGGTAGTCCCACTGCCAGGGTAGTTTTTGGTTGGCCAGAGATTTGCTTTAAGGAAAATTGTCATTTTGATCAACTGTTGAAACAGTTGGGCTGATCTCGAAATTCTCATCTTCACTCTCGATAATGGGTCAGCCTGTCAGAGTTTTACTATTAAAGCCTAATTGTGGTTTTATTGAAAACGTATTAGATTAACTGATGATGCAACAAAGAAGAGTGTGTTACTTTATGGGGATGGAAATTAACTCCAGTGAAAGCAGAACGTCCTCTCTCCAAGTCAGCAGGTGCAGGTCTGATACTGTGTCTGTGCAGCGGTCTGACACTTACCCGCTCAACTACAGATTTGCAATCAGCAAAAAGTATGATCCAGATCTCATTGGAGAAATGTAGCTCTGACTTAGCAGGTGAGGTATCAGACAGAGAGACCGCTGCTTTCACACTCAACGCAGCGTTCTTATTCACAGACAGCTGCCCTAGCAGAGAAGACTTAGTGCTTTTGTTGGAGCACACACACATACCCACAATAAGACATTGATAAAGTTTTTTTGTATTGCCCCATCATTGTATCTATTTAGTTTGAAATAAAACTACAACTGGCTTTTCAATCATGCCAGTAGTGTACATAAGAGGATTTTTTTTTTTTGCTTGAGAGCTAGTTGAGAGCTGATGGGAATTGTACTAAATCAACAACCAATTCACACCATGTCCAGACCAGAACAGTTTGTCCCGGACCAAAAAAAGCATCTCTATGTACCCCTATGGGATTTCACACCAGAGCAGTCCATTCCGGTCCAGCCCAAAAAAATACTGCTTGTCTCATTATGTCTGGTCTAGAATGCGCTGAAATGCATGGAAACGCATACAAATGCACCGGAACACACTTGAAAGCCCATATTAAGCTAAAAAAACAACAATACAAAACAGCACCAGAACTCAGCCAAATTGCAGTAAAATCGCGTCAAAAATGCACTGCACTGCGTTTGCAGATCTGCTCCAGATCTTTTCCGGACATGGTGTGCACTAAAACCTTCACTGTCCTTTTTTCCGCACTACGATAGTGTCAGCTTTGTTGCACCTATACTCAGTACTTCATCTATTTTGTGCTAAGAACCAAAATGAAGAGCCTACACATACACAACCTGTCTACACTATTCACAAGTCACATTTCGGAACCCTATCCCAGGCTTGCTGGAAAGGAGAAATACATGGTTTCATCTGGTTTATCTCATTAAAATATAATACTAAACATGTAACTTATTTCCCTGCACATTGGTGTGTCTTAGAAAGTACACGGAACCTGCATATACAAGCGTGATTCTACTTAAAATAATTTGGCCCATTTATCAAGTTTTTTTTGTTTTTAAATATGAATGGCAAGATTACTTTTATTGACTATAAACCATAATGGGTGTTCAGGCTAAATTAAAATTTCTTGCCGGAAAGTTGTCTCAGCAATAACATGGAGGGGCATTCTCCTGCATCTCCGCTAGATAAGGTATGATTATTGATGTTTAGATTTACTTGCTGGTCTATGTCTACCATTTGGGACATAACAGCAGCAGACTGCTTTAAAGCAACTCTATTGATTAAAAAAATAAATTAAAAGCAGCCTTCAATAGAAAAGTCTTTATACTGACCTCTGTTAAGGAGTCACGACCTCCATATGCATCTTCACATCTAACTAATGTCTGGGTGTGTTGGATGCCTGGTCCCCCATTTGTAGCTGTAGCTACTTTTACCAGCCCCTAAATCACTACTGTGTACTGTACTAAAAGAAGGGGCCAGCATAGAGAACCACAGAGCGCAGCGGGGGAAGCAGGCTTTTGAGACTCCCAGAAATGAAGGTTATAGCTCCTGAAGAGGGCAAAGTGAGGACTTACCACCTGCCAGAGCGTCTGCTTTTATTAGATTTTTCTTATTTCAAATGACATCAATGGGAATCTATCAAATCTGGAGGAGCTATGCATTGCAACCAATCAGCTTCTATTTTTCATTTTCAAAGCTTAACTGAACAAACTGAAGAGAGAAGCTGATTGGTTACCATGGGCAATGGCTCCAGATCCTGTCTCCTCCTTTTTTATATATTTCCCCCAGAGAGTTTAATAGGGCAAGAATCAACGTGCAAAGTTCAGTAACCCATAACAGCTAATCTAAAACAATTTTACGCTAGGCTGACTACAGTCAACTGAATTGTGAGTTACTAAATCTTGCATACCATGTTGCTCTTTGATTTACCTTTTCGAAAATGGATTTTAGAGCCTTATTACACTTCAGTGGTCAGGTTGCAGTACCACAATTTCAGCTGCAGGTGGAGCTATATGTAGAAAAAATAATCTAAAGCTAAAGGTTATGTCTAAAAAAGGCACGTGTGTTATTCATTAGTTTCAAGGGACATTGCTTTTCTTTTAACTTCTGCTATTAGATAACTATAATAATATTAAAAAATATAGATTTTATTTGGATTCTCTTAATAATAAAAACAAATGTAAAAAGACTTTTAGAAAGTTAGTATTCTCATTTGTTTAGGGGGCAGCTACATTAATACCATTTAGAGGTTTAAGTAGCAAAAAGGAACAAAGTGTGATAAACACACCAATAGAGATTTTGAAATGAACTTGCAAATATGAACTTCAAATATGGTGAGCGATCTATTTTTCATGTTCATTTGTAAATGACAACTTATATATTTTCCTTTACTATATAATAGAGCTTTCTTAACCTGTATTTTTATTTTGTTTTTTAATCATCTTGCATGTATTGGGGTTATCTTCACTGAAAATCACATGTCAAAATGAGGTAGATCAAGTGCTAAATGCAGATAGTTATATGCAATCTTCTTTCCTGTAAAAGCTGAGCTTCACCCACTCCATTCTATTTCCTTTGACCCCCTTTGGTCCCTTTCAGTTCCGGTCAGCAGGGAACCCGTGCATGGTTTTACTACTGATCACAGCAGTACGGAACGCATGCTACTATTGTGACATTTGTGTTCGTCCATTTTTTCCTCCATCATAAGTCATAAGACTGAACTTACCGCACCCATGTTAGTTCTATTGGGAGTCGGATATAAGCAAACATGTCTGTTAACATTAGTTTACTCCAGATCCGTCACAATCAGGTCCATCAAAATGGGACTCTGTTCCATTTGGCTTTCTGGACCTTGACAGATTTAGGGGTGATCAGATGTAAACAGACTTATGTCCGTTTAGATCTGGCTGCCTATAGACTAACATTGGGCTTCCGATTAAATCCACCTGAACAACTGACAGGCCGACCTTATCGGTCCACCTGTTTGAAAGAGGTCTAAGGTTCTTTAATGTGATGGAAGGCTTTACTGACCAATAGGTAGGTGCAAGGGGTAGGGGCCAAACTTGACTTTCACACAAAAAGTCGATATTTGCAGATAACTTAAGCAGCCCACATCTGAAGATCTACAGGGTTAATCACAAAAGGGTGAAGAGTTTGGAGAAGGCCTGAGAAGTGAACAATCTAGGAAAACATAGCTGATTTGGAGAAATCTCCAATTCAGCTCACTATCCTAATCAGCTATGTTGGCCTAGATTGTTCACTTCTCCTGCCTTCTCCAAACTCTTCACCCTTTTGTGAATAACCCTGCCAAATAAATGTACTGTTATGGTTTATTTTTTTAATTAAACTAATAAAACTAGAAGAGGGTGTTCGCTCAGCCCCTAAAGGGAGCAACCAGAAGAAGAGAGCTCACATTACCTCCTAATAGGAATATCCCTGAATGTCAGGTCAAACCTCCATACATTTTAGGTGCTTGACTTGATAAATGAGCCACTTAATCCCTACTTGTTTGGCTAATGGCAATTTGACTTTAATTATTTATTCATAAAAAAGATCAGTTAATTCCTTTTCCTTCACTATGAAAATATGCTCTACAATAATTTTCTGGTTAACTTTCTCTTCTGTATACATACTGCACAGTGATTAAAAGTTGTAAGTCAGGTTGCTGGATGTAGAAAATGACTCCATAGAAAAACTCTCTAAATAGGATTGTCATGGTGTACAATGACTGAATGAAAGCCTGATCTTACAAAGAACAGCGGCTACATTTACAGAATGGTCATGTGATGCGGCTTTTACAACATGCACTGTTATATAAAAGAATTCATGCTTTAAATCTTACGATAATAAAATACATCAGCTCTAAATTAATATATTTTTTAGTGTTCTTAACTATCCCGGCACTGTTCATTGCTTTCATTACTCATTCTAAAGTCCACAGTAATCCACAGTCAATGAAAAGATGCAAAAAAAAGGTATTGCAATTCCAACCTTCTGTAAACCCTGATTTGATTACACAAAATTATTTAACACTTAATGTAAAGATGAAGGCAAACAGCTAAAGACACAGATGAAATATATGTACATTTACTGTTTTATTCCCCATAGGATTTGCAATTCTGTATAACCAATCTTGTGATTTTACACACATTTTTTTCACTGCATAGCCAGAAAGGTGACATTTGTAGTACCAGATTGAAGCCCAACTGAACTTTCAGATTATATCAGCTAAATACTTTTTAGGTGCATCAAAGCAAAATGTGTCTTAAAAAGTTTGATTTCTTTAGAAAGCAGCCAAGCTGGAGTAGAAAACCCCGTCCCCTGCAAGCATGTGAGGCCTTGTTCACAACAGAGCTTTCCGAGAATGTGCGACAATCGTGCACGAAAAAGCATTCATTTCAGCATTCAAAGAGGCCCCAAATCAGACGGGGTTTCCGCATGTGCAGATGCGCACAAATGCAGCAGGAAAAAATATGGGTCAGGTGTTGCACAAACAGGTGCAGGGGCCTCATTGAAATCAATGGGGCCATGTGGCAAATGTGGTGCAGGAACGCTCAGATGTGAACCAGGCCTTAATGTTCCTTGCTTTGAGACCTGTAATGCTGACTCAGGAGGGGGCATTTGGACCTATGCAGAAAACACAACTACATCTATCACTTCTTCTATCACTCTATCACACAGAAAACAAGGGTTCTTTTCTACAGCATACTTGCAGGGATCTGGCAGTTTTATATAGCTGGGGATGCTTTCTAAAGAAACAAACTGAGAATTTGCACACCTTTGTTTTCACACACCTGGAATGTATTTCACTGAATTGAACTGAAAGTTTAGTTGGGCTTTAAGCAATCAATTTTTTTCTGGATCCAGCTTCCTATGTCAGCTCTCTGCCTCAAGCATCCCTATTTGACAGTGAATCAGCATCCTTACCTGTGTCCTATGAGTGGGGAACAAACCTAGGAAGCAGTAGCGCTGATTTAGAAAGCAGTAATGCTAAACTTAGTAGTTGCACAGTGATCTACTTGACTAGCAAAGCCAAAATTGCTTGCCAAAATTACAAATCCTTTGGCAGGTAAACAGTAAATTCTGTATTTTACCCATGTATTTAGCTGTATGGCTGCAGTTTGCCTTTTAAAGGAGTTGTCCACTTCTGAATACAGCTCACTATTTAGGTAAGCATTTCTGCCATATATGGCCATATATGTACAATATATGACCAAAAGTATGTTGACACCCCTTCAGGTGTTACCAGGTAAGGTTACTGGTAATGCTACAGCATGCAAAGGCATTTTAGATAATTGTGTGCTTCCAACCTTGTGGGGAGGCCTTTTCATGCATAGTTGTACCCCTGTACACTAAGCCAGGTCCATAAAAACAAGCTTTCATCAATTTGGTGTGGAGGAAGTCTTTGGTCTGCACAGAGCCCTAACCTCAAATCTATTAAATGCCTTTGGGATAAAGTGGAACACAGATTGCGAGCCAGGTCATCCTACATCAGTACCTGACCTCATAAATGGTGTTTTGGCTCAATGGGCACAAATTCTGATACACTTGAGATTCTTCCCAGGGCCTTTCTTTGCGTCTGTTGTAGCTGCTAAGAAGGGCCAACTAAGCTTTTATAGGTGTGATGGTCAGGTGTCTACAAAAACACTCAATATTCTTCCCAGGGCCCTACTTTGCATCTGTGATAGCTGCTAAGAAGGGCCAACTAAGCTTTTATAGGTGTGATGGTCAGGTGTCCACAAACATTGACCATATAGTGCACCATTCCAGTAGGGATCTTAAAAGCCCTACTATTGCATATCATGGGCTCCTTTCCATCAAGACTCATGAGGTGTACATCGTGTTGGTAGACCCGACTGATAGAACCAAAGGTGTGTGTAGTAGCACAATTAGTCTAATCATGGCTCTTGCCCAACAGACAGTCATGCACACATTGCATGTAAAATCTTTCAAATTGCATCACAAAAAGCAAGCGGATTAATGTGGATTAATGTCAATGTTTTGTAAGCAGATGCTAAGTACAACCATTTCTTCCAGGTAAAAGAAGAATTTTGTAACACATGGTACCATGCTGGAGAGGGCAGAGATGAGAAAAGATTAAACTCTAAGCCAGCATACTCCTCAGACTGGCTGCAAGTTCCTTGAACCACATCCTGTAAACACTAGCAAATCACTCTACAGTTGAATTATGTAGAGCAGAATTCCCTATTTAACTGTATCTGGAAGAGGGGTATGGCTAAAAAGTGGGGCAGCAGATCCCTAGCAATTCAAATTCTCTTTGAGCTCAAATTACTGTTGTCTGTTATGTCCCAACATGTTCGTTTTGCAGGAATAAGGCAGAAATACTGTGATAATGGACATCTCTGACCAATCTAAAGCAATCACTGAACTGCTTAGGCTTTCCAAAACTGGACAACCCCTTCAATTTAAAAAAAAAACAGGCAGCATTTGATACCACTGGGGAGTTGCAGCTGGCACCAGCCCCAGACAAAATGTAACCTGCAAATCCCATAGGATGTCTATTCCAGGTTAACATCAAACGGTAAAACAAACCATAACCAAAATAGGTTTCCCTGTGCTACATTCTATGATATAAATGAAATCATTTGATAAACATTTTGGCATTTGTTTTTTTTACACTTAATATATTAGCTTAAGCTTTACAAGAAAAAACACATATAAAAGCTTGTAGACATATTTTTTTTGGTTTAAACATACAAGCCCATGCTTTGAAATAGAATTTCAAAGGAATATGATCTGTCTCATGGCATTACTTTGTTCACTTGATCTGTGGACATGTAGCCACAGGGTGGGATAAATTCTTTGCCTGGTGGAACAGTAGTGTTAAGCACAAGGTTTTGTGGTGAGTTTGTTATGTGAACGGAGGTATAGTCCGCCACTGGGGCCTCATAGCTTGAATCTTTTTCAGAGGCACGTAAGCTCATGGCAGCAGCTGTAAGGCTTTCTGGGGTGAAATAGCTATCCATGCTGGGGCTTTGTGGGGTGTTCTCTCTTGGAAAATTCACAGGACAGAATGCTGTCACCGCCGACTCACAGATATAAGCATTGTCCATGTTGAAGGTTGTGGGACGTTGGGTGGCTGCTGGTTCACTGCATTCTTCATTTTCTATCTTCATTCTTTGCCCTGGTGAGAGCAGAAGTCGTCCTGCTGGTGTGATATCGCTTACAAGAGCATAGAAATCCATGCCCGTTTTTGAACCTCTTAGCTGGGTTGAAGTAGGCACATTTGTTGTTCCGTTAGCGACTACCGGAGTTAGTTTAACATCTTCTGGCTTTGTGCTTGTTTTTTCTACATTTGGCATCTGAGAATTTGTGGTCACTCCTCCACTATTGGGTTTCTCACTAAGGCACAGGAGATCGGCTTGGTTGTCCTTTGTGTTGTGAGGTTGTCCAATATCCGAGGTTCCATCGCATGTTTCATTGTTGCCGAAGTCGGTTTCGGGAATATCAGGTTCACAACAACTGGCTCGGCCAGAATCATCATCTTTGACATCCAAGCAGCTATGCGTCTTGGGGTATTCTTCTCCCAAGAGACGGTCAGTGTCCGTTCCTTCATTCTTCTCATCCTGCTCGTCAAGGTCGAGCTCAATGAACTCAACCCAAGGGTCATCGATGCACAGCTTATAACTGTCATGGCTAGCAAGTATTGAGCTAACTTCATCCAGTTTTCCCTTCTGTGGACAAAGTAGAATTATGAAAACACAAATAGAAAATTATGATTAAAAAAAAACAAAAAACACAGAAGGACAAAATTCTAATATGAACCTTCTATTTGAGACTGTCAGATAGGGATATTGCCACTGTTCCCATATCAATGTTTTAGAAAAGACACCAAATTACAACATCAAATGAAGACTCTGGTTGCTATGGAAAACAGTGACATAATTTCTACGGAACACTTTGATAAGATACCTCCACTAACCTTTAGGATAACTGTTTGGGGCTGGGGGGTTAACGTACAGTAGTGTTACATTAAGGATAGGGGAAGATTGGGTTAGCTTAAAGGAGAGCTATGGGGCAACCTTTTTTCCCCATATTTCTCTTCAGGGTCACAGGAGGACATATACGGTGTCCTCTAGTGACCAAAAACTCTATTGTCCGCTATATGCTGAAAGCACTGCAACCAGGACAGAAACCCTGACAATACTGCCGAGATGCACCCCGTTGGCTGATTGACAGCTGGCTGTGCCTATCTAGAGGCAAAGCCAGCTGAGCCCGCCCCCTCCCCCGTCCGTTCCTTTACTCAGCGCTGGAGGATCGGAGAGGGGAGGGGGGAATCACTGCGGGGAGCGGTGACTGACAGTCTCTGCAGGGAGAGGATCAGGAAGTCAGCGATCGGCGGGATGTGTTCGCTGACGTCCCGATCAATAGAGCTGACCTGTGACAGCTTCTTGGTCACAGGTCGGTTAGAACTATAAGGATGAGTGTTTTTCACTCACTCCATAATTCTGCTTTAAGTCAAAGCGTTTGTGGGTAAAAATATAAGAGTTCATTTTAGGTCACAGGTTAAGTGTTACAGTTCAATTATGAAGAGAGTTGAATCATCTTAGTCTACCAGTGGACCTCTTTTAATAATATTCTGGGGGCAGGACTGTATAGACTCTTCTCTTAATCGAAAGGTGTCCTGGTACCCAAAATATCATCAGTGCTTTATTACAGGAAACAGGTTCTACAGCCCTTGTGGTTGCATTGTGATGTACCCTTTCTGCTATTGTTATTCCCTAAAAAGGGGAAAGGACAGGCTTACTAGCCGAAAGAGATAAGGAGAGCTTTGGTATCCTTTTCCTGTAACACATCATGTCAATTTCAGGGTAGCAGGGCACTATTTGAATACATCAAAAGTGTATGTAGGCCCTGTTAGTCCCACCATCCAATTACTGCAGATTAGAAGCACACAGACTCAGGCTTAGGTTAGGGGTCAGGACATGTGGAGAAAGTACCGCCTGGCTCTCTCTACTCACCAACAAACCAGGCAAGATAGACAGATGGCCACAATTGGAAAGGGGGTGTCAGGAACCGGGGACGTCTGCTGTAGCTGGCAGTGGTTCTACCTGTTGAGCCACCTTAGAACCTTGGATAGCTCCTTGCCTGATCTCCTGTGTAATCCTCAGTTTAACCTAGTGTCTGCTGCACTCTGAACTTCTTGCTCCTCCCTTGAACTTCCTATTTAAGCCATGCCTCTGCACTTCCTGTTTGCCAGATTATTGTGCTCCTGCCATTATCTTCCTTCCCGTTCCCACTGTGCTACAATCTACTCATACAGCTACCCGTGTACCGACCTTTGGCTGCTGATTCACAGACTACTCTCAACGTCTGCTGCTTCGTACCTGATACCTTTGGCTACTGACCTCGGCTTGTTCGCTGACTACGCTTCTGGCTGCTCCTACACTATACCATCTGCTTGTGTACCGAACCCGGCCTGTTATACCACAAATTAGCCTGCTGTTTCAGCTACTGGGCTCCGAGCCTGATCCCAGATCGTGACAGAATAATCTGGCAAACAGGAGTCCCCTGTTGCAGCTGCCATAGCCCCTGTCAGACAGCAAATTGCAGAGTTGCAAAAGTTTTGTGTTACTTGCCTAGAATAATTTTCTGAACTCCGGAATGTGATTAAAAGTCAGCAAGAGGAGATTCATGATATGCAGAGACAGTTACTGGACTTACGCTCCTGAGATGCCACCTCTGCAGACTCACACGCACGCATGCCTTTACCACTTAAATTCAATGGAGACCGCCGCCAATACAGAGGTTTCCTGAACCAATGTCGTATATACTTTCAGATGCAACCTGCTGCATTTGTTTCATAGAGAACAAAGGTACTGTTTATTATTAACCTCCTGACTGAGGAGGCTTTAGCATGGGCCTCCCCCAATGTGGAGCAGGACAGTGCAATCCTGGATGACCTTGATGCGTTTGTAACTGCGATGAATCTAGTTTTTGATGATCCCAACCGCTGTGCTACTGCCGAAGCTAAATTGCACAGTCTATGGGAGGGGAAACACTCTGTTGCTGAATATACAGCTGAATTCCGACGCTGGATTGCAGATACCACTTGGAACCCAGCAGCGCAAAAAAGTCAGTTTCGCCAGGGGCTTTCTGAACAAGTTAAGGATGAGCTCGCTAGAGTCGAAACTTCTAATGACCTTGAGACCTTTGTCCAATTGTGTATTCGCATCGATCAGAGACTTACTGAAAGGAAGAAGGAGAAACTAAGAATGTTTGGAAGTAACCCTGGCATGCGTTTCTCTTTTAGTCAGCCTGCACAGAACCAGATTCCAGCGCTCCTGAACCTATGCAGGTTGATGCAATAAGGAAATCTATTTCTGTTCAGGAGAAGGAGAGATGACGTACAGAGAACTTATGTCTTTGTTGTGGGGACTCTGGACATTATGCAGTTAACTGTCCGAATAAAGAGAACTATTGCTGCCACAGATGTTAAAGTGTCCGAACAAATAAACTCTATTGCTCGGTCCATCTCAGCATCAAATCAAGAAGAAAATAAAATGTGTTCTTAACCATCTAATTTTGTCATCCCTATCATACTCACCTTGGAAAGTCGGGATATTCCGTGCTCTGCTATGCTGGACTCCAGAGCCGGAGGGAACTTCATGGACATTGAATTCGCTCAAAGCAGTGTTATACAATTATAAATAAATCTTTACCTATTGATATGGAGACTGTTGATGGTTCACCTATATCTTCATGGCCAATTACCCATGAGACTGTTCCTCTTAAACTGCAAATTGAGCCTGACCATAGTGAGACCATCAGTTTTCAGCTGATTTCATCACCCAAATTCCCTATTATTCTGGGCATCCCTTGGTTCTCTACTCATAATCCCTCCATAAACTGGGAGACACGATCTATAATCTTCACCTCCATTCATTGTAGAGACTTTTGCAAGAAACATTGCCAACCGCAATTGTCCCTGATCAAGGATTCGCATGTTGAGGAAGGATCTACTCCACAGTATGACAGATTGCCTCCACAATACAGGGAATTTCAGGATGTCTGTGATAAAAAGAATGCTGACTAACTGCCTCCTCATCGCCCTTATGATTGTCCCATAGAGTTGCTACCTGGGGCGGAAATACCTTTTGACCGTATTTACTCTCTGTCGGAGCCTGAGCTGAAGGTGCTCAGGGAGTTTTCTGGAGGAGAATTTGAAGAAAGGTTTCATCAGACACTCAACATTTCCTGCTGGAGCACCCCTATGCTTTGTGGAAAAGAAGGACTCTACTTTGAGACCATGCATAGACTACAGGGAATTAAATAAAATCACTATCAAGAACCGCTATCCACTCCATTTGATTCCTGAACTGCTGGAAAGGCTCCGCTAAAATATTCACCAAATTGGACTTACGGGGTGCATGTAACATTGTTCGCATTCGTCAAGGAGACGAATGGAAAACTGCTTTTAGAACCAGATATGGACATTTTAAATCTTTGGTCATGCCATTTGGCCTGTGCAATCCTCCTGCAACATTCCAACACTTTACCAATGATGTGCTGCGAGATTTGTTGGATCAGTTCGTTATTGCCTACTTGAATGATATCCTTATCTTTTCAGATGATCTACAGGAACATCGCAAGCATGTCTCCATCATCTTCAAACGTCTGAGGGAACATCAACTTAATCTCAAATTGGAGAAATGTGAGTTCGAACAAACTCAAATCCAGTTCTTGGGGTACATAATTTCTCCAGATGGGCTGAGTATGGACCCCGATAAGATTAAAGCTGTGGTGGAGTGGTCCACCCCCAGAAACATTAAATAAATTCAACGGTTTATTGGATTTGCAAACATTTACCAAAAATTCATAAGGGACTTCTCCAAGGTGATAGCACCAATTACCCAGCTAACAAAGAAAGGACAGCTTTTTTCATGGTCGCCAGAGGCGCAGACTGCTTTTACCAAACTAAAGACTCTTTTCACTTGTGCACCGATATTGGTACACCTAGGTCCCGAACTGCCTTTTATAGTGGAGGTGGATGCTTCAGATAATGCTGTAGGGGCTATTCTTTCTCAGCGAGTTGGGGGAAAAAAAGGCAGCTTCATCCTTGTGCTTTATAGTTACATAGTTACATAGTATTTGAGGTTGAATAAAGACATTAGTCCATCAAGTCCAACCTATTAGGATCTCATTCTAGGAGTGCCTGTACCCCTGTATATTACGGTCCCTTAAGAAATCGTCCAAAAGTTTCTTGAACAATTCCACATTCTTTGCTGAAATCACCGCCTGTGGCAGTGAGTTCCAGACCCTAACTGATCTTACTGTGAGGAACCCCCTTCGCCCCTTGTGCAGGAATTTTTTCCCCACCAATTTTAGGTGGTGGCCTCTAAAGTGTTTAGAGCTTTCTTCTCTCGTTTAATGTTCTCTGCTGAAAAGAATTATGATATTGGAAATAAAGAATTATTGGCAATTGAGGAAGCTTTTTCCAAATGGAGACATCTGCTGGAAGGAGCCAATCATCCTGTGACTGTGCTCACTGATCACAAAAACCTTGAATTCATCTGTTCTCCCAAAAGACTGTCTTCTAGACAAGCATGATGGACTTTGTTCTTTTCCAGGTTCAATTTCCTTATCTCGTATCGACCGGGATCAGGAAATGGCAAGGCAGATGCCTTATCACAGACTTTGTCAGAGCCCCTCCAGGAAAGCAACCCTGAATGTACCATCTTGCCTCAAAAGAACTTTCTAGGTGCCACGAATTTCAAGGAGTTCTTGCCTCTACTTATAGATGGCTACAGTGATGACCCACTCCTCAGAGATGCCCCCCAAGGATATTCAACTCTTCTATAAGAACGGCTATTGGACTGGAGACCATCGTCTCTATGTACCAGAATCCGCTCGGGTAGAGGCCCTCAGGATGGTTCATGACTCTAAACTGGCTGGGCATTTCGGGGCCACAAAGACTGCCGAACTTTTATCACGTTCCTTTTGGTGGCCCGGTTGCAAGAATGATGTCAAATCCTATGTTTCTTCATGTCTCACCTGTGCACGTCACAAGACACCTCGATCCTCTCCGCTCGGGTTGCTTCATCCTCTGCCAGTCCCATCAAGACCTTAGGGGTCAGTTTCTATGAACTTTGTAGTCGATCTTCCACCCTCTACGGAAATGACTATCTTAGTGGTCGTTGACCATCTCACAAAGATGGCTCATTTTATCCCAACCAAGGGGATACCCACTGCTGAGCAAACTGCAGAGCTGATGGTCCGAGAGATATTCAGATTGTATGGCATCCCTGATAATGTGGCATCTGACAGAGGAGTGCAGTTTACCTCGAAATTTTGGAGGAGTTTCTGCACAGCCCTGGGAGTTCCAATTAATTTGTCCTCTGCTTTCCATCCTCAATCTAACGGTCCATCACCTAGATCCGGAAAAGCAATCTAGAGTATTGGCAGATTTGAAGAAATCTGGCTCCCAAATAGTGTTCGTTCAGGAAACTCATTTAAAAAAAGATCAGATCCCCAGGTTGTCCAACCGGGAGTTTCCCTTAGTCTATTACTGTTCCTCTCCAGTTTCGAAAACGAAGGGTGTTTCTATCCTTATAGCTGAAGGATAGCCCGTGGACATATACTGATCAGTACATAGACCCCATTGGGAGGTTTCTCCTCTTGAAGGGAACGATCGGTGACGTGTCAGTGACCCTCGCTAATGTGTATTTTCCAAATACTGATCAATTAGGATTCATACGCACTCTGGTCCAGGTCCTACTGGAGTTGACAGATGGCGTCCTGGTGCTAGGGGGAGACTTAAATGTTGCTATGGACCCTTTGGTAGATGTTTCTAGGGGCACTTCTCACCTAGCCTATTCGTACCTAAAAAAACTGAAATCGGAGCTACATCTCCTGCGTCTGACAGATGCATGGCGGTTCCTACATCCGCAGGACAGGGATTACACCTTTTTCTCTCACATCCATCAAACCTACACAAGGCTAGATAATTTTTTTGTTGAACACAAGGTGCTCCCTCGAGTACGTACAGCAACCATTGATAATATTCTTTTATCTGACCATGCCCCCATACCCTTTTTCTCTACCTCATCTCCTTAGACTATAATCTCTACTTCTTGATACTTTCATCTCTTTTCCCCTGCTCCCCTCTGTTTCTCTTTTGCACATATCTTACGATGTTGTTTGAAACGTTATGAACAAAAAGTTCTGCTATTAAGTTATTCCTTCAGAATTGAATTTACTCTATACACGTGACACAGCTATGTGATCTATCATACCTAATACCTCTGTCGTTACTCCTAATGTATGCTTTTGCTATCAGATCTACGTTTGATGTATTACGTAGGCACATAAGTTCTTAGTGCTTCCCGTGTTTAGCATCTTTTGCATTTATGTCATATGATTATCTATTCCCATGCCTGCACTATGTGTATTGTATACGTATTCAGATAATAAAATATAAAAAAAAAATAATATAAAGCTTCATATTACTGTACAAATCTCTGCACTTATCTCATTTGGGTGAACATCAGTGGTGCCATACTTACTTGTAACAGGGCAGGGTCAATCCCTTTAATCTTTGGAACTGGCACTGGGGGAAGTATCAACATCTTTAACCTGGGAGACACAAAAAGAAACCAGTTTACGCTAGCCACAGATACATACTGTTTGTAAGTAATGAAACAGATTAATAATCTAATAGTATATAAAATAATATGCAATTAAAACATCAAGAAAGCATTGTAGTGTTACAAAAGTCATGCCAAAAGCTGGGTATTCTTCCTAGTTTCCAATTATCAGGTTGGGTCATCATGCTATAAATTCTCTTGTAGCTGATCTTTAGGTTTGTGCAAACTGGATTTGTTTATCTGGATTTTCCAGGCATATGAAATGTGTACGAAAATGCATTTTAAATGCAAGTCTGCAGATTTCCATTAACTTTGAAGCTGAACTCCAGGATAAGCATATATTGTCTGAATATAAGAGACTTCCAGCATGAAACTTTGCCTCTATGCAGGAACTTACTGTAATAAAGACCCGTGGTTGCTTTCTCTCCTTGTGCTGGGTGACTGGTCTTGTATCCGCCCCCTCCTGTAGTTTTCTGCAGACAGCTTGTAGTGGATGGGGCCTACTGGGTCCCAGAGCTCTGCTTTATGCACAAGTTATGTGTAGCACCGTGATCATGTCACTGCTACTTTTATATGGTAATATAGCTGGGTTTGTAATTGTTAATGTGTTGCGTGTGCAAATTCTTAAAGTGACATTAAAGGCAACTTTTTTTTTCCCCTCACCCCAACGTTAATTAACCAGTTGACATCCGCGGTGTTAAACCCACTTCCCATCCAGGCCATTTTTCAGTATTCAGCGCTGCGGTACTTTAACTGACATTTATTCCGTCATGCAGCGCTGTACTGAAATGAATTTTATACCCTTTTTTGGGGACAGATAGAGCTTTCTTTTGGTGGTATTTAATGCCGCGAACGAGCACATATAGGCGATCGGCGGGCTATGGACCCGCTGATCGCCTATATGTGAAACACCCGGTAACGGGTGTGCTTAATCGTCGGGTCTTTTCTGACCGTGCGTGCCCGCTAGGGGGCGCGCGCGAGCAGAAAAAAATTGCCGTCTGGAGACGGCAACCCGCAGATGTAGCAGTGCCGTCCGTCCGTTTTTTTACTACGGGCGGACAGCAAGAGGTTAAAAGCACTTACCTTAAATGATGTCTCTTAATCCGATCATCTTCTTCTTTCCTGATGTGTTCAGCCTTTTGTCCAGCGCTGCGGTGGGTGTCCGATCCAGCGCTGACTCCTCTGGGCTTGCTGGCACTTCCTGTCCCACGGTGTCTGCATGTGGGTGCACGCGTCCATAGACTTACCTTGCGTCCCTCCTCGCGTCCCGGCCGAAAATGTGAACTGCGCATGCCCGCGCCCCAAGATCCTTTAGAAGAATTTTCACATTTTTGGATGGGAGCGAGCGGGGAAAACACAGGTAAGTTTAAACTGCTGTTAAAGCGGCTTTAAAAAAAACAAAACTTTTTGCATATATCTACTGCTTGCTAGCAGTAGATATATGCAAAAAAAGCTGAGGGTTTAGAAACTCTTTAAGTGAATGAGATAATATGTAAAAGTTAATGTTCAGAGGTCCTGCAAGGCAGCTGACTGTAATTGGAGCCTATTAGCTCCCTATGTGACAAAGACTTTAGGTCCTTGGTGTACTTACTATGTCCACATGCATTACTATTTCTGCCGTCTAATCTTTACTTTTACTTTGTAAGCTTTTTCTTCTAAAAATACAATGTTCACATTGAGCAGAGGTTGTTGATTTCATTATGAGTTGGTGGAGAATGCTGGTTTGTCCAGAACCTCAGCTGCTTTCCTGACTTGCCACTGCCTAGGCACTGGATTTGTTAGCCACTAGACTTATTTAGCCATTGGACCTGGAGGATTGGGACTTACACTGAGTGGCTGTAGGTAAGACTTTGTTTACCAGTCTCTACTCTCCTACCGCTCTTGTAGTGGGAAGGTATGCTGACAATGATGCAAAAGTTGCTCTCACACTGAATTTTCCTCCTTATTCTCTTTAACCTTGTTGTTAAACTAACTGGGTTGCTAAGAGTGAGGTTCTAAAAGTGGAACTATGGCCTCCCATTAAAAAAATTGTGCCCCATATTAGTGTATCTGCATTTACAGTTTTCTCTCAGTATCCCTGCAAAGTCCCACAAATATCTGTTGATCCTGCCAGTGATGTTCACCTAATGCAGCTTCCTGTAATGGGGTGGCAATGATGATGCAATGCTCCTGAATTCAGAGCAGAGTTGCAGGGGCTGTGGCTATCAGCACTGTTACTGTTGATTTACAATCCTGGTCCCTCTTCACAGATACAAGAAGTAGCAGGCTTTGCAACTGAGTACATTCATATACAAATCTTCGGACAAATACATAGAGCTTTGTTGCCATACACTCCCTTACAAAATAACTGAGTAAGGTATTTTTGGTTCCTCCTGGCCCACCTCACCATAACCTGGTATGTGATTATACTTCCTCTTTGCTCCCCAAGTCCTACTTCTTAGAAGTCCTTGTTTCCATACACTGCACTTATGATGACCAACTAGCACAATAAAGCTGTATGCAGTTTGGAATAAATGGCTTTACAATATCAGGCTGTAGCTGAACTATACACCAGTGGTTCCAAATGCAGAGTTGGCCCGAGATATAATGCAGATACCTTTTGTATTATGAAGACTCCACTGTACTCCATCACAAAGGTGAGTGCTGGAAATTTCTCTAGTGCACTTGTATTGAATTTTATTTTTGAACATATACCTTTTGAAGGTAATAAACTGAGAAGCTTGCAACTTACCTTTTCTTTTTGCAGAATATGAAAAATGACAGCCCCACCACTACAGCAAATATTGCAATGATCACAAACAGCGGCCATGGAGAATCTGAAACTAAAACAAAAACATTATAAGACATATTAATATGAAGTCTTAAACTCAAGATGGACCGACACTGTACATACTCCACCGATGGTGGGAACACGTCTGTTATTTCTGTTTGGTTCCTGGCTTTCAAAGTGAACCTGTATTACATTAAAATTCAAACAAACCCCCTGCTGTCTAGAAGGCACCCATTGATGCCTTTACATACCTTTCACACGCCTGTCTGCCTATTTGATCCCGACTTTATTGTTAGAGTGCAGGGGAAGTAGCCTATACTCAGGAGGTATTGAGTTTCAGTGCACCATTTAAAAGAAGCCTGTTGTCACAGAAATGCATAGGCTGCCTTTGTTAGTTGTCTCACTGTAAGGCCTTATTCACACGGAGCCAGTAGTAGACAGATTGCGTCTAAGACCGTCTATCTGTCCCTAGCCGCAGGTAACTGCTGGATGCATGAATACTGTACATGTAAATAGCGGTGAACGGTTGTAGCTCCTGGCAGCATGTCATCGTTTTGAACACAATGAGTGGCCGCAGCTGTCCGGAAACATCTGTGATTCCAGCTGCAAGAATCCACTGGGATCTGCCATTGGCGCTAAAAAACCCCAGTGTGAATGAGGTCCTATGCCAAAGCTTTGGTTTCAATACACCGGGTCAGTGACAAAGAGGCAGTTAACAGTCTCATTAGAAAGTTTCCTTTCAAGAACAGTCTGTACAAAAAAGGGGTTACTTAAAGGAGAACTATGAGGTGAGTGCTTTTCACTCATCCTTATAGTTCTAGCCGACCTGTGACAATGAAACTGTCACAGGTCGGCTCAGTAGATTGGGAAGTGAGCGAACACATACCGGCGTTCGCTCACTTCTCGATCTTGTCACGGCAGGGAGCCGTGACAGGGGAGGCAATGGATTCCCCCCTCCCAGCTCCGATCCTCCAGCGCTGACTGGCGGAACGGATGGGGGAGGGGGCGGGTACAGAGACGCCGCAGCTGGAACGGATCCAGACATAATTGTCGGGATCCGTTTCAGCTCTGGCGTCTCAGTATATCGCAAGCTGTAGCTCGCGGTATACTAAGCTTAGGGTGACGGGAGGACGCTAGTTTGTGTCCTCCCGTTACCCTTAGGAGAACTATGGGGAAAAGCCCTAAGCCCCATAGTTCTCCTTTAAAGTGCTTTTCCACTTTTGCAGTCAAAATTGAGAAAACCCCTTGATATGTTTGTTATGTATTCCCATTCACACAGCATATCTAAAAATTATCTTCAAGAGATATTTAAGATGTCTTTGAGTTGCAGGCCTTTGCAAGCTACTCTCTCAATTTCAGTAACAGGAAACTATGACTATCATAAACATTACCCTCCCCATCCCCTTTGCATTGCAGATAGAAATTCAGAACAGAGAACTATTTTTCTTTAAGAATTGATCATGTTTTGTGCAAGCAGCATTTTTTTTTTTTTACATTATGCTATGTGAATGAGAAACAGGTAACAAATGTATAATAGGTGTCATATAAATTTGGCTTTACAAGTGGAAATACACTTTAGATTGTCTATAAAATCAGTGAAAAAATAATAAACGTTGCGTAATAAGTGTGTCTTGCCTCCCACTACCATCTATCAGTATTCATATGCTGTTGTAATCTAATTAGGATTTAAAATGAATTCAGTGGTTGGCTCCCAGTCAGTATTAATTCTGAATACTTACATCCCAGTGGAAGCTGGATGTTCAGCAATTCACTGAATTCTGAGAACGCATAACTTCCTTTCTGTTTGCAGCGAATCTTCACCCAGTACTCATTCCCCGTCTTTAGTCCATAGATCGATAAATATGTGGTTTTCACAGTATCATACTAGGAAGGGCAAATAATAAAGAGACATCCTTTGTGATTGTGGAATTAGCTAGTAAGGCAGAGAAATTAAATGAATGCATTCATTATGTGTTATCAAGCTGACCGTATTATGCTCAGATGGACTACATGCTGCCTTTAGCTGTATTTTCTTTCACAGCCTAATGTATTATATGTTTAAATAAGATCACATTATCATTTTTTCTATCATTACCCTTTGTTAAAGTAATTATTTCTGAATAAAAGAGAAAAGCCTATTGTAAATAAACATTACCAATGTGTGTTAATGTTTTAAATTTTTTTCTATGCATAGAGGGCCATTCATATTTGGTCTTTAAAGTACATATGTAGGTTCACCCTCCTGACAGCAAATTGTCTCTCAGTACATGCAACACAGTGTGGCTGGCTTCTAATGTGAGACGTCCCTTTCTCTCTAAAAATCACTTGTGGTTAGAGTCATTTTCTCTCTGATTTTCTTTTTTGGGCACAGTGTTCAGAATTCAATTCCGTTTGACCAACATATACACAATATGGTCAAAACTTTCTGGACACCTAACCATCACATTTATATGAGCTTGGTGGACATGCCATTCCAAAATCATGGGCAATTCTATGGAGTTGCGCCCCTTCCTCCCAACTTTGTGGCTATAACAGCCTCCAGTACTATTGGAAGGCTTTCCACAACAATTTGGAGTGTTTGGGAATTGGTGCCCATTTGCCTAAAAAAAGCATTTGTGATCATGCAATAATGTTGGACGAGAAAACCTGGCACACAATCAGCTTTCTAATTCAACCCAAAGGTGTTCAGTAGGGTTTAGGACAGGTCTCTGTGCAGGTCTCACGAGTTCCTCCACTCCAAACTCATCAAACCATGTCTTTTTGAAGCTGGCTTTGATCAGAGGGCCCCGGTCATGCTGGAACATAAAATGACCTTCCCTAAACTGTTGCCACAAGGTTTGACATGCAAAATTGTTTAAAATGTCTCTGTGTGCCATACAAATAAATGTATCCTTCACTGCAAACACCTAAACAATGTAATTTGGAGTGGTGTCCACATACGTTTGGCCATATAAGTAGGGGTAAGGTGTCCACATACTCTTGGCCACATAGTATACAGGTACATGTACAGCGATATTTCTGGCAAATGAAACAATATATAAAAAAAATTTAATTCCCTTATAAACACTATATATTTCTTTTTTTTTTTTCCGCTTGGGGTTATCCAGTCATCTCTAACCCTGCTGGCCTGTGAACATTAATAATATATCTTTACCGTCTTCCATTTTGTTGCATTGGCCATTTTTATCTGCACTTCGTATTCCAGTGTGATCCATCCACTTTTAACATCAGCTGTGGCTGGTGGAAGCCAGTTAAGTTCAATGTCCATGTGCAAACGGGTTTCACTGATGTTGAGAGATGTCCAGTTCAAAGCCATGGGAGGGTCTGGACGCACTTGATAAACAAAAATTTACAATTTGCAAATCAGAAAGTTAAAGTACATAGTCACATTTTATGGTGCAAAGGCAGCAGAATAGTAACTCTGCTGACTCATTCCTACTGGCACACACACATGCTAACGAGCTTTATCATTTATTTCAGTATGTGTTTCGCTGTGGTTTTGAGGAATCCTATAGAGCTAATTTAAATCTGAATATGCAGACCAATGCATAATGCAGTATGCAGAATTTCTTAGCAATTTTAAGGTTTTGAGGAATCCTATAGAGCTAATTTAAATCTGAATATGCAGACCAATGCATAATGCAGTATGCAGAATTTCTTAGCAATATGCAACAATGTCGTACAAAACCGCAGGAACAAGTGTTGATTAACTTGACAATAATGACTTGATTATTTGGTGCAGCTTTATTAAATAAATGTGTTTTACACACTGTAAAGAACAGTAGTACAGCCTGCTGGCAAGTCATATAGAATATATATTACACAATGCATTCCTTGCATTTCTTCCTAAGTAAATGAGCTATGCATTTTCCTCTTCAGCTGAGAGATGATGCTGTGCTAGTATATCAATTGAAGCATGAACAGGAGAAAGCCATCCTTGACAGGCCATCAATCACGTCAACCCCAGATCACACTGTTGTTGGCCCCCTCTCACAGCTATCAGCTTTCTCAGCCATCAGTCAGTTTGTTCCTGACATTTATGCAAAAGAGCACGTCTCTGGCATCCCTTCAGCTGTGTCTGAAACCAGTCAACCAATCAGCATACTGCACAGCTAAAACATGGAACACCCAGTGACCAGCAGGGAGGAGCAGGCACATCTAAAGGGATCCCGCAGTCTGCCAGCCTCTTCAACCAAAAACTTAGAGCAAAGAGCAGCAGGCAGACCCAGTCATCACATCGCTGGGTCTCAAAACAGGTACTACTTGATAAACAAAATGATTTGATTGAAAAACTGAAAAATTGAAATAAAGATGAAAAAATATTTAACATTTCAGTTAATAAGAAAACAACAACTTACCTATTTCATCGACAGTAAAGGAGTATTCATGAAATGTGACGTTGTCACTGACCAGGCGGACTTGATATCCCACCCAAATCGATGTGTAGTCCTTATTGAAATAACATCCATTTTCACCAGCAGACACTGTGTCAGGGCAATCGGTCCAATTCAGGCCTCTAAGAAAAGGAAATATACGTGATAAGTTATTTTACAGAAAGTCAAGCAAAATAAACAATATCGATGTGCTTGTTAGCTTGTGTAGGTTATCCTGCTCACATGTTATATTGTCCAAGGTATGTATTTGCATAGTTGGTTTTCTTAAAGGGTACGTAAACTCTAAAAGTGAAGTTCTCCTATTTGCTTCCTTCTTAGCCCTTGTTAAGATAGGTGGCAGACTCCACCGCCCTTCTGAAAAGCATTTCACGGTGGATTGCTTCTCAGTGGGCAGTAGAGCAGAGGATGCCTGTGGTTCAGGACGCAATACTGCCCCCTTCTGAATACCGTTTAAAAAAAAAATCCCAATGGGGATTTTCAATTGCAAAACTGTGCCGCATCCGTGTACCCATGTTGATTGCAATGGTCATGTTTGCAATAAAAGCTCAAGATTTAAAAAGTTTAAAATTGCAGCCACGTAAGGTTATATAAGTTTTTAGTTTAGGTTTAGATCTACCTAAAATTGATTTATTAGAAAAGTTAAGGAAATACAATGAATAAGATCATCATAAAAAAAGGCAGATTTTAAATTAAAAAGCATGAAACAAAAAATATATCCTTAATCATTTTACTGAACATTGTGCAATCCTTTCCTACACAGAAGAGCAGCAGTGAAAGTGGAACAGTCTGTGATCGGAACTTTTTATATGTTCATTCCATATAGCTCAACTTTATCTAAAATAATAATATTTTAGTGTATAATGTTTGTTATTGAAGAAGGAGATATTTACGGTTTTCTATATTGCAGCTTTAACAAGCCAGTTAGGTTTTGAAATTCCCCATAGGTCCAGTGACAAGTAAAGGTTTCCTGCTGGGGGGATCGACACTCTGTGACTCTTGGCCACCCAGAAGGATCTATAAGAGAGCAAGTTATTAAAAATATTGTTTACATCTTTATTCTATTCTAAATATATGACATGTATAGGATGCTAAGATACAAGTGTGCATTAGAGATAGTATGTTTAAGACTAGTGGTTCTCAACCTGTGTAGCCTCAGGACCCAAATTTGTCCTTGGTCATCAAGTCGTGACCCAAGTCGCACCGCACTGGAATGCGTGGCATTGCGGTACCGGGTGCAGGCGATTGAACGGTGGGTGGTGCGTTTGGGATGCCATTCAAATTAATGGCAATGCAACACACCTCTCACACAAGAATGCGCGGTGGGTGCGATTGCGTGGTAAATTGCGTTAATCACACAGGACTGTGTGATTAACGCACTGTACTAGTGAGAACGGGCCCTCAAGAACACTAACAGACACACACAACCACAGACACAATCTCACACACTCACTTTTTAAGATCCATCCAGTCTCCCTATCGTACGAGTGGAGTGGATCCTAGGCCTGGGGTCCAGTGTGGGCTGCTGTGCTGTGACGGAGCTCCATCCATATGTGCATTGCTTGTACATCTCCCTTACGGGCCCTGTAGAGGTGCCAGAAGCCAGAATGTGATGTCACTCCAGTCCAGGCACCTCTACAGGACACGTGAGGGAGCTGTAAGCAATGCACGTATGGATGGGGCTACCTCATGTCCATAGCCTCATACCACCCCAGCTTAAGCTGGCACTGCTAGGGGGAGGCTGATGAGCCTCTCTCCCAGAAAAGTGAAAGTCATGAGGTGACCCACTGAACATGGGGTCGCAACCCACTTTTGGGTCACGACCCGCCAGTTGAGAACCAAGGATTTAGACTATTGCAGTGTAGTTTGCAATAGTAGTATAATGCAAGTTCAGTCATGGGTTACTGCAATGTGCGTTAATGCACAGCAAATTGAGCCGTTTGGCATGGCACCAAACACAGTGTAATGTCAGCAGGCAATGCACTCATGCTGCAGCACAATGGACACTGAGCCCATTATAAATGAATACCATGTGTGTGGTGATGCACAACATATCGCTACAGTGTGGCCCTCAGACACTTATAGCAAACTTTTGAAACTCTGCTGGGTTTTTATTTTTTAAATTTCAAAAGTTTTTATTAATATTTTCCAAAAGGGAGACAATACAAAGATCAAGAAAATAGCATCAACAATGGGATATTACAAAACCAGCCCAACATTGTTACCTTGCATACCATGCCTAAAACATTATGTGTAGATGGTATCAGCTCACAAGAGTAATTGGGGCTCTAAGCCCAAACAGCCATAAGAAAATACGTCATGTCAAACTCGATGGACATGTGTCTTTTTTAACCTGACTAACTATGTAACTATGTCAGTAGCAAAATAATGAAGGTATACCTTCTTTATACTTTTATAAGTAACAGAGAGCTGCTCTGCATCCCTAACCATAGTATACCACACTAACCACTGGGAATCAGAGACTAACTGGGGTTATATAGGAGGTAACCATTGGTAAGATTCGAAAAAGAAGGGTTTTTATTTTTTAACCTCCTCCTGCCACTAAGCTGTTTATGCATGGCCTTTACTGCCTACGTCTGACCTTTCACAAGAGTACTTACCTTTCACCATCCTGAGATAAAAGGACAGACACCCAAGAACCTGTATACAGAGGCATCAAGGTGCCATGCTCAAAGAGTAACATAGAAAGACCATATTAAATGGAATGGCTCAATACACATGAGAACTAAGAAAAGCATTGCTTCATGCTTGAAATGCTTGAAATAATGTGGTCTACATCACGTGTTTATGTTGATGCTGCCACTGTCATTCTCCTGGATACCTCTCCCAATCTGGCTCTGCAAAATGGAACTCCTCGCTTGTATACAGTAGAAGCATCTGACACTTGTCTATACAAACCCTAGGGGGTTTATTTATCAAACTGTTCAATCAACACAACATTTACACAAGATTCACCCACAATTGAATTTAATGGAAAATGGGTGAATCTTGGATGAAGGTTGTGTGAATACTAGATGAAAACATTAACAGACCCCTAAGACTTGCACTTAACCCTACCCAAATCTGACAATATCCTAAACTCAACTCTTCTTTTGATTAAAAAATCATAACTGCTCCATCAAACTAGGGACACATCTGGGAGACATCACTATATATTTCAGTTAATTTCTTAACACATAAGGCTGGTGTAAATAGCAAATGATGCACAAACATAAAAAAAATTAGCAGCATTACATGTCTTTATTATTTTCTTCTGCAAAGGTCCTCTGGTGCTGACTGCCATAGAGCTTAGCGGTTTCCGCGGGATGGGTGTAGGTTGTTCTGAAAAAGAACAAACAAAAATAGTGTGATACATACAGTTAGGACATTTGTGACATAATGGGGTTGATTTACTAACCTTATAAACACACCATGAACATGTATACACCTCTGTAGTGTGTTCCCTCCCAGCATGATCTATGGGTGGAATCTAAACACCTTTGTAGTGTGTACACACCCAGCAGGTGTGTTGTGTAGAGCCCTGCCCTAAATTGCAATGTGATGTTGTGTAAATTAGCTCTACATTGTGTTGCTTGCGTGGAAATATGCTTATAGAGACTTTTTGGTTGATAAATACGCTTTGCTGTGTAAAAATCACACGCACCTGGTGCGTGCGTGTGTTTAGGTTAGTAAATCACCACCAAATGTCAGAATATATGCAATTGAATTCCAGATCATGTTCCTGATTGTCCCAAACTGGGTTCATGTTTCTTTCCTTTCCTTGTGGCCTACAGCAGCCTTGGAAGATACAGGGTCTGTAATGTGGACAGGAGTAGCTAATTGATAAAGTTGGAGTTTATTACCATTAATGGCATAGGGATGGCAATTCAAGTGCTGCCTCAAGGTGTAGAAACTCATATTCAATCCTGTCTGAAAATCACAGAAGTAGATATTTCTGTTATGTGATTAATACCAACAACTCCCCTTCTAGCTCCTGCCAATGGCATTCCTCAATAGAGTGAACATATTATTTCACAAGATGTTGACGCACAAATATTTCTAAGCCTTACTGGGTACCAGTTACAGTGAGAACAGGTACCACTAGTGGTACTCACCCCACACTTTGGGAAATGCTCTTGTTGGAGCTCTTGATATAACTACAGGCAGTCCCCAGGTTACGAACAAGATAAAGACTGTAGGTTTGTTCTTAAGTTGAATTTGTATGTAAGTCGGAACAAGTACATTTTTAAGTGTAACTCCAGCCAAAAAAAAAACATTTTTTCGTTTTGGATAGCATAGGGAATGGTCATGTTTGTTTTGCTGTCTGTTCCCCTTGTTCAGAAGATTTTACCTCACTTTCTGTCCCTATGACAACTGGATTTTGAAAATTTTGGGTTGTCATGGAAACAAGGATTGGTGATAAAGCTTCAGTGAAGACACCTTCTTCCCATGATCTTTCAGGAGTGACTTTCCCTTCCTAGGAGTAGATTTCCTCTCACTTCCTGTTGTTTCAAGGACAGAAAATGAAATTAAATCTTTCCGGCTGCATCAGCGGTAGTTCCATCCCTGCCACCAGTTATACAGGAATACAAATTCTGGCGATACTTTATACAACAATGCAGAATACCATCAGCTTTGTATAATGTTGCTGGGATTTGTAGTCCTGCATAGCTGGTGGTATTCAGCATTTTTGTATAATCATTTTACAGCAATGCTGAATACCACCAGCCCAGCTACAGTCCCCCAATCCTCCCTTTCCCTCCAAGCCAGCCATTACCCATACACTCCCCAACCTCACCTAACACATGCGGGCTGCAGCACCTCTTCTCCTGCATCCTTGATGGCCAGTGGAGTGGAGGGACCACAGGGGAGGGTCCACACGATGACCCAAACAGCAGGATGTGGCTGCCTGGTGGTGCCTGCAGAGTCTCGTATTGGCTCCGTTATGCTAACAGTTCTCCTAATTGACAGGCAGTTGCACAGTCGCCTGTGTGCATCGGATCCCCGCACAGCTGCCGGCGCTGGTACATACAGCTGTCACTCAATGTCACCGACTTTACTGCAGTTCATTGCACAAAGTTTTTTTACAATGAACTGCAGGAAAGTCTGTGGCACAGAGTGACAGCTGTATGTAGTTGTGTCCCTACACTGCGGGAGCTGCAGGTGGCAGAGGCAAGGAGCGGGACTCGGGAGCGGCATTAATCTGGGGGCGGGGAGGGAGAATCTGACCTCGGCTCGTAAGTACGGGTTGTTCGTAAGTCGGGCACTGCCTGTATACGCAACAAACTAGAACAGGATTGCATTTGAAGAAAGCAGTTTGTGATCAGGTGGGAATGCAAAGGGTTCCAATGCACCTATGATTTGTAGCATGTGTGGTGACATGTATGTGAGCATGCATGTGAGGATTTGTTTTCCTTGAACACTTTTGTTGCTTTTACATCAGTGGTGCTAACGTGGGTGTCTGTCCACAATAACTTTAGCATGGTTGTGACCAGACCATTTAAAAAGATAATATTAAAACAATGCTTCTTGGTATGGTGTATATTGTGTGTGAGTTGATATTTTTAGACGGCATACCAAACATGCATTCCTTTCAAAGTGAACAGGCTATGCTTTTCCCCTGCAGCCACTAGATGGTGCTGTGCAAAAAGCATGTATATGTTCTGCAGCAAAAACAGAAAGAAGAAAGAAGAAAACCATTGGGCAAGGATGCTGGAGTTGCTATAGTTCAAAAAAAAATCATTACTTTCAGCAGTCTGACAATGGTTGGCAACTAGTTGTTGTGATTGTCAAGTTCAGCAGGGCAACACTTTAAGGAATGAGCTGCTATAAGTGACACTTTAACAGGGTTATTCACTAAAGGGTGAAGAGTTTGGAGAAGGCCAGAGAAGTGAACAATCTAGGCCAAAATAGCTGATTTGTAAAAATTCTCCAATTCAGCTCACTTTCCAGTTCAGCTATGTTGTCCTAGATTGGTCACTTCTCCTGCCTTCTCCAAACTCTTCACCCTTTTGTGAATAACCCTGTAAGTTTATATTTAAAACTTAGGCAGATGTGAGCAGGTACACACATTTTAAGTACAATATATTTAGACATTCTTACAGAATGATCCAGAACATGTTCTCTACTTTTGGTGGATTCTGGATTGCTTCTTCCACTGAAAATGTAACTGCAGTAAATATGACGTCTATAAACTGAGAGCAGACATTGGATGAAGGTATCTAGGAGATATCTGCACAAAGGTTTAGCTAAGCTTCAAGACACCACACATAATATTTGTACCCGAGTCTATCCATCATAGTTAAGGTAAGGGTTGGGAGGGAGAGTAGGAGGGACAGGACTTTGAAGCTGAAATTACAATTTACACAAAAGAACACCCTGAGCACTTCAGCCACCATGGAACGCAGCTCAAGGTACAAAAAGGCACCTCTAGGTGCCTCAAGTTTATGTCTGTTCATAAACTGTATGTTTATGTTCAATTATGTTCAGTTTATAGGAAAACAACTACTTACCAATTTCATCAATGGTGAAGGTGTATTCATGATAAGTGACATCGTCACTGACAAGGCGGACATGATAAGGCACCCAAATTGATGTGTAGTTCTTACTGAAATAACATCCATTTTCACCTGCAGACACTGTGTCTGGGCAATCAGTCCAATTCAGGCCTCTGAGAAGAGAGAAGATACATAATAAGTTATTTTACAGAAAATCAAACATAAATGGAGACAATTTTTATCTTTTTGGAGGGTTAAGGCCCCTTTAAAATATAACCCCTTTGAGTAAACTCTACTAATTGAAGCAATACTTTTATCAACTATAAAGGGTCAACAGGGAAATTCACATAGCAGATACAGCTCTCCTGTCCTAGGTTTTTATTTTTCAGGCCATCCTTCTTGGTATTTGTGCCCTTGTGCTCCGGGTATAATTCTCAGCTTGCAGGTCAATGATTCTCAACTTGCATTTAGATGTAATCTGCTTGAATTTGAGATCAGTATGAGACGCTTCTGAGATCATTCACCGTTCACCGACAGATGCATTTGACTTGCAAATGACCTCTGACTTACGACTTGAATTTGACCACCTCAAGGCCCTGCTTCAAGTTGGGGTAACTAGTAGTAATTAATGACATTCAATTTGTTTTGTAATGCTGAAGATGTTTTGTAGCTTATCCAAGCCACTTTTTTAGTTCTGATGTGACAGGAAAATATCCCAGCATTTATATCCACACAGGTACTACAGCACAGACACCCTAATCCAATCATCACTGAAAGGCAGATGTTGATTGTCCAAGAACAGGATGAAAAGTTGTGGAACCAACTTGTTTTAGTTACATAATCCTATCCTTGGTGTCAAAAATGTCTGCATAGGTGTTAAACCTTCAATATATGTGGCTGAAATTTTGAATTTTGTCATATTGCCAGGGTTGATATGTCAAAATGGCATTATATGTTCAAGACAGATGGTCTCATAGACCCCAAACCTCTGTTTAGGGATGGTAGGACCAGTTTGATGTAGATGACCTTTGTTACGCCTTTTGTGAACCAGATGTCCTTCCTGTTGAAAATGTGTACCTTACTGTCCTCAAAAACGATGGGGTCTATTCACAAAACTGCCGTAGGCAGCCGAGTGAATAACCGACCCGAAGTGAAGTGTACATCTGGTGGCTTCAGGTCGGCCGAACATGCTCAGCATGTTCGCCCGACCCGAAGTGCAGAAGAAGTTCGACTCAGCCCATCCAACATCTGGATCGGCTGAGCCGAACCTCTGGCAGGCTACTGCTGCTGTCCGGCCTATTCTCATAGATGCCGAACAGCAGTGAGTGAATAGCCAAATGCCGCCTAGCGGCTGTTCTGCTCTGCACCTCAGTGGTCCTGAGCAGAATAGAAAAACAGTTAAAAAAAGAAGGTAAAAAAATAGAAAACAATTGAAATGATGGCAGATAGCAGATGAAGCAATAGGTTCTTTGCTATCTGCAAGTTGTTTTTTAGTATTCTGAAAGCTGCTGCCGTCAGAATAAAAAATAAAAAAAAGTCAGCATAGGAATGCATAGCTAGATTCCTATTGGCTATTTCAATTTGCAATATCCAATAGCAAGCTGGCTATTGCACCCGCCCTCTGCTGCGATCAATCACTAGAAGGGGACCTGATGGAAAACTTCAGGTCCCCTCTGCTGATTGACAGCAGCAGTGGGCGGGTGCAATAGCTAATTTGCTATTGCAAAGTGAAATAGCCAATAGGAATGTAGCTATGCATTCCAATGCTGTTTATTTTTTTATGACTGACGGCGCCGGTGACAACCTCGGGATCTGTACGGGCTATAGTGAATAACCGATGGGGTCCTGGGGCCGAAGCTAGCCCAAGCATCAGCTGAAGCTACGGCTAGATTATTTAGCGGCTTTGTGAATAGACCCCTATGTCTCTTTTTTATGTGTAGAAAAACTGTATTAACTTGTAGAATTTTCCCTCCTATGCTGGGCCATTTGTTTGTTTGCTTTTTTTTTTACACCACAGACTTCTTGACACCAATGATGGGATAATGTAGTAGAACAGGGTGGTCCGACAACTTTCACACCTCCCATTCTGTTCTTGGACAATTAACATTTGCCTTCCCATGAGAACTGGATTAAGGTGTCTGTGCTACCTGTGAGGATATATAAATGCTGATGTGACACTCGTCAGAACTGAAGAAGTAGCTTGAATAAGCTCCAAAACATCAACTGCTCTAAGCTGCTTTTGAAATTTCAAATGACATGGAGAGAGAAGCAGTTATAATGTGAGCAAAAGTCCTCTGACTCAGATTAATAGCCCACTGCAAGCGACATGAAGGGACAGCGATTCTTAGAAAGTGACAACAGAAAATGACTAGACAGGGCCCCGCCTTTTGAAAACCTAATTTAACCTGGCAATAGTAAATGTGAATTATGGAAAACTGAGTTAACTTTAACAGCTTAGAACAGTGTCATGTCTATGCTTATAGAAGAAAGAGTAGGTTACCAGCACTCAGATTGATTTAAATAAGTCCTTTTTTATTGGACATACGTGTCACAATAGTCAAACAGCTGTTTGACTATTGTGACACGTATGTCCAATAAAAAAGGACTTATTTAAATCAATCTGAGTGCTGGTAACCTACTCTTTCTACTTTGTGCATTACACGGTGCCATCCGTGGGAGTTACTGCAAGCACCTCATCTCTACTGGCCGGGACTGCTGAAAGGTGTGCGGAGAGCACCCTCACCAATCACAACATGTCTATGCTTATAGGAACTGGTGCCTGTTCAGAGTTTCAATCTGCCTGTCTTTTGATGGAACAATTTACAAAGCAAGAGGTGTTCTTGGTAAACTACAGCAGTTATTAATGACATCTAGCTGGTACCAAGACCCATCTACTCTACTAGGACCAGGGTTCTTGCTAATCACTTAATGGAAAGGATCTTCCTGACTTCCAGCAAAGCAGATGACATTGGTTTGGCAGCAAAGGTTTCAGATGTAGGACTATGGCATGACTCTGAGAATCCTTGTCACTTAGGGTGCCCATAGATATCAGATGACAGTGATGTGATCGGTTTATAATTCCATGTCTATTTGTTGGTGCTGTGCCTGTGTGGGATACAATAACCTGACATAATCACGACTGTCCCCCTTACACCAGCACCTACTGAACTGTCCCTTCCCCAGTGACACTACTTTGCCAAGCTTACAGGTTAACATAGAGCCACACTCTAATGTTCATGACCCTCTTTGCCTTCTAAGAAGTCTGTCAGTGTTAGCTTGTATTTATTTATGTTATTTATGTTAGGTGACAAGCTTTATGGTTTTGAGTGTGATGTTAGTAGGTAGTATTCATGAAATGTCAGCATTTATTAATACAGCAGTCTTCCTAAATATGTTCTAAGAGGAAATACATTGATTGAGATTGTCATAGAAATGTGAACGTTTAAATTAAAAGCTCAGATTACTGCATACATACTATAATGTTACAAAACAACAATCAAGTATGTCTTTAATCATTTCACAGTAACGTTGCGCAATCTTGTGCAATACTTTCATACATAGAAGAGCATAAAAGAGATACTTTACGGTTTTATATATTGCAGCTTTAACAAGCCGGTTAAGTTATGAAATTCCCCATAGGTCCAGTGGCAGGTAAAGGTTTCCAGCTGGAATGATCGGCACTCTGTAATTCTTGGCCACTCAGGAGGATCTACAAGCCACCATTAGAAGTGTTAATAAAAATAATGTTTGCGTTTTTATTTTAAAAACATTACAATCATATGCTGCTAAGCCACGAGTATGCATTACACATGAACAGTCAGATGGTTCCATTCATTAGCTAGTCAACTTATCCCGGATGGCAAGCAAGCCAATTCTACGATGGTCATTACCTTAAATTCTCTTTGTAAGTTGTTGTGTTTTTTTTGTTTGTTTTCTTTTTAAGCTGCTCTTTAACTATTTAGATATTTTCTGTCTAACCTACTTAACATAAAAGATCTCAAAATTTAAAGTGTATCTAAAGCCTTCAAGTTTTATTCCGGTGTCCCGGCTGGGTACAATGTACCCTATCTATCTGTACTGGTGACCAGTGATGGAGAATCCAGTTGTCAACAGGAGAGCAGGTGACAGGAAATCTTCCAATGCGGACACCTGTTCTGGTGACAACTCATTAAGAGGAGATTTTCCCTAACTTCACAGATTTGTATCTTTTTCCAACTTTATTAAAAACTGCAAAACATAGTTGTGGTTTTACATAAAATGTTAAGGCCCTGTTTACCCAAGCATCAATGTGGTACGCATAGAGTGTAATGCAGAAACACCATGTTGAGCAGAATTGCTCTATAAACATTAGCACAGTGTTGGTTCAGGCTGAAATACATGTGGTTTGCCGCATGTGTCTATGTTTATGCTGCTGCCATTTTTCTGAATGTCTCTACCAATCTGGCCCAGCAAAATGCTGAGGAACGCAAGACCTGTACATGGAAGCACCTGACACGCAAGTAAAAAAAATCCTGAAACGGATTGCCTGATCCCTACCTACCCTACCTAAATGTGACTACATCCAGATGATACCACACTTTACTTAAGCTCGACCTCTATTCCAATTTAAAGAAATCCTAGAAGTCTCATTAAATTTGGGAAATCTGGGAAGTATCATGATATATCTCATTTATCTTCATCAAAAACAAAAGGCTGAAGAAACAAATAGCAAGTGATATTCAAACATAAAAACGTTAAATATAATAACAAAGTATAAAATATAATACCACAATTACATGTCTTTGTCATGCTATTCTGCCATGGTCTTCCAGTACTCTCTGCCTGTTTTTGCGAGCTAGAAGTAGGTTGTTCTAAAAAAAAACAAAAAAAAAAACGAATGTCAGATATACAAACTGCTCATCAAGAATCATAACCATCAGCCCAATTAATGCCTACGACATAAACCAATCATGGCTGTCACAGCACAGTTTCAGTCAGAAATTGTCCCAAAGGGATTCATGTTTGTTCCTTTCCTCATGCTCCTGTACAGAGTACTAAAACTGTATGGTGATGCAGAATCTGGGGCCTTATCCGACTACTGCAACGTTGCAAGAGAAATAAGAGAAAGAGCTTACTGATAAAACTCAGGCTTATTACCGCCATCTAGGGATGGCAGTTAAGGTTCAGCCTCAGATGACAGGTCTGTGGACCAGCTAGTCTGAAACCCATGAAAGTAGACGCTGATGTTCTATGGTTTATATCAGCAGCTCCCTTTAGTTCCTGCCAAAGCCAACTCTTACTATAGTGAACCCCCATGTGTTTTTCTCTCCACACTTTGGGTAACGTTGTTCTTGTTGATGTGCTATGTATACATGATAAAATAGGCCATGCTTGAATTAAAAAAAAACTGGAGCCTTGCTTTGAGCTCAGTACTTCCCGAGTCACTCACCCAATGTGTATGAAAAATCAGAAGTGCTTAAAGTGGAACCATGGACAATGGCAGTCCCTCCTGTAACGTACAGTAGTTGTAGAACCCAATGTTCCTGCCACTACCCAGATAGCAAGCAATTGAGCTGCAAGTTTGAAAATGACTTGCTAAACTATTGTTAGAAGCTTCACAATTTTGTTGCACAATTACAGCAAGTCTGCATTGCAAGTCTCCAGATCAACGTGCTTTGCAAAAGTGCTGTACACTTGCAGAGCTCTTGCTAATACCTGCAGGACTCTTGCTGTAGACTTGCCAAGCAAAGTTGCTACAAATTCAAAAAGTGTCAACTAGAACTTGTGCTGCAAGTGTTTTGCAAGTCTACAACTTGCCAGGGAATGTGTGCAGCTAGTTATATAAAAAATTACAATTTAACCCTGCCACAAGTTTGTGGCAAGTTATCCTTGCTATCTGGGTATTTCCTTTAATGGAGAACTATGGGGTTGAGGCTTTTCCCCATAGTTCTCCTTAGGGTAACGGAAGGACACAAACTAGCGTCCTCCTGTCACCCTAAGCTCAGTATACCACAAACTACAGCTCACGGTATACTGAGATGCCACAGTATACCGCAAGCTACTGCTTGGGGTATACTGAGACGCCGCAGCTGAAGCGGATCCCGACAATTATGTCTGGATCCGCCCAGCTGCGTGAGTGACAGCTGGCTCTGCCTATCTAGAGGCAGAGCCAGCTGTACCCGCCCCCTCCCCCTTCCGATCTGCCAGTCAGTGCTGGTGCCGGAGCGGGGAGGGGGGAATCCAGCCCCTCCCCTTTCAAGGCAGAGAGCTGTGACAGGATCGAGAGGTGAGCGAACGCCGGTATGTGTTCGCTCACCTCCCGATCTACTGAGCCAACCTGTGACAGTCTCACTGTCACAGGTCGGCTAGAACTATGAGGAGAGTGAAAAGCACTCACCTCATAGTTCTCCTTTAAGGACCAATGTGACCAGCACAAATGGCAGTTACAGGGTTTGGAACAAACCATATTATACTACTATAGGTGCATACAACAGTCAGTTTTTGTTCATATAGTATAAACTAAAATTTTGCGCTGAAGTTGCTAGAGGGCCAGACCATTATAAATAGGGAAGCAGGTTGTTTACCACAACGGTAGAGGTGATTTTTTTCTGAAGATGTGGGTAAACAACGCGATTTAACAGCCTTTGAACATGGGATGATTGTTGGCGCTCGGAGCCATGGAGCGAGTATCAGCAAAACAGCAGAATTCGTTAATTATTCAAGAGCAGCTGTTGTTAAAGTGTTTAAAGACTGGACTGTCAGCCGAAAATCTGGGTCTGAACGTGAGAATTAATCTATATATCTATATATTATTGGGGGGGGTAGGAGAATAATGCCCGAAACAAACCTATTGTAATATCTAATTGATATTTTACCAGTTAGTCACATACATTTCTCAAGTTTTAACTGTAGATATTTGCATCTTAAATGCTGGTACACATTATATTTGGGTTTTCTAACCACAGCTTCAATAATTCAATGCATTGGCATGCTTTACTTGCGGTCTATAGGCTTGTTGAGTAGATTCTTCCTCCTTTCCTCTCTTGGTGACACTCAGTTCATTTGTTAGTGCTAAACTTCCTGTCCTTGGGGCTCATTCTGCATACATTTGTTTGGTGAATCTACTATGGAGCTACTGCTGACAGTGGATGATGCTCTCCAAACAAGGGGCAAAGGAAATTTAGCACAAAGCAACGCCCATGATCTCACCTAGACAGGAAGTGAGGGGAAATCCTCCAAACAAACAGTAATACAAAACTAACAATGGATATAACCATTGCATGCATATTCAAAATGAAAAAACAAACAAACAGTATATCATTGTTCCTGTGCCGAAGAAAACCCATCCTGCTTCCCTCAATGACTACCGCCCTGTAGCCCTGACCTCAGTAGTGATGAAGTGCTTTGAGAGACTGGTCAGAGACTTCATCATCTCTTCACTACCAGACACACTAGATCCACTACAGTTTGCTTATCGGCCAAACCGCTCAACAGATGAGGCCATTACTCATCTCCTTCACACATCACTCACTCACTCACCTGGACACTAGAAAGGGCAATTATGTCAGAATGCTGTTTGTTGACTACAGTTCAGCGTTCAACACTATAATTCCCTCCACACTCACCACCAAGCTGAAACACCTGGGACTCAGCCCATCTATGTGTCAGTGGATCTCCAACTTCCTAACTGGCAGACCACAGGCAGACATGTCTCAGCCTCCCTCACCATCAGCACTGGAGCTCCTCAGGGTTGTGTTCTGAGCCCCCTGCTGTACTCACGGTACACATATGACTGTATGGCCACTACCAACTCCACCACCATCATCAAGTTTGCTGACGACACCGGCAACAATGAGATGGCCTACTTGGAGGAGATTAGGAATCTGGAGAACTGGTGTCAGAGGAACAACCTCCTCCTTAACGTCAGCAAGACAAAGGAGTTGATAGTGGACTTCAGCAAAAAGCAGGAGAGGAACGACCAGACCCCCATGATCAACGAGAGCCCAGTGGAGAGAGTGGACAGCTTCAGATACCTCGGTGTCCACATCACGCAGGACCTGTCATGGTCCTATCACATCAACACCGTGGTGAAAAAGGCTCGGCCGCGTCTCTTCCACCTCAGACGCTTGAGAGACTTTAGACTGCCCGCTGAGGTGCTTAGGAACTTCTACTCCTGCACCATAGAGAGCATTCTGACGGGAAACACCACAACCTGGTTTGGGAACAGCACCATGCAAGACAGACGAGCTCTTCAGAGGGTGGTGCGATCAGCTGAGAGCATCATCCGTACCAAGCTCCCTGACCTGAACTCAATCTACAACAAGCGGTGCTGGACCAAGGCCAGGAAGATCGTGAAGGACCTCAGCCATCACAACAATGGACTTTTCTCTCTGTTGAGGTCAGGGAAGCGCTTCCGCTCCCTGAAGGCCAACACAGAGAGACTGAGGAAAAACTTCTTCCCGCAGGCTATACGATCTCTCAACCAGATCTCCACATAGACATACACTCTACTGACCAGACTAAGGTTTTTTTACACTTACTGCACATCTGCACTTTAAAGAATGGACAATACACTGCTGGTCATCACTTTATTTCACTCACCCCGTACTGCTGCTGTTTGCAATCGCACACTTTACACTTTACACACCAATACACTTATATAGTTGGTATTTATTTATTAAGCTGTATTTGCATTTGGATTTTAATTTTAATTTTTATATACTTATATTCTATTTTCTGCCAATGTAAATTTAAAAAAAAATGTTATATTCATATTTTATTCTTTCTCTTATC
>NW_017306839.1:773446-800982 GCF_000935625.1 Nanorana parkeri
TCTTTCCCCTTTCTGTCCCCCCCCCCCCCCCCCCTTTTTACAGTCGTGTAAGCATTTCACTGCATATCATACTGTGTACAATTATGTATGTGACTAATAAAATACAAAGTAAAAATAAATAAAATAAAATCTGACTCACCAGTTTCATTGATGCTAAATGTGCGTTCATCAAATGTAACATTTTCACTAACAAGGCGTATGTAATAATTCCACAGAACCGACGTGTGTTTCTTGCTGAAATAACAGCTGTTTCCACTAGCAGACTCGGTGTTGGGGCAGTCAGTCCATTGTTGGCCACTACAGGGGGAATATATATGAGGCATTCAGACACAGATTTACAAAACCAGATCCTGCATGCACTTGATTTGTGCAGCCTAATACTCAACCCACCGCTGCCACTGCCCTACCAATATGGTTGCCTCCACACATAGGCAGTGCAGAACAAGGCATGGTAAGTCAGTAAATTGAAAAAGATCAGCTGCAGAGAAACCACAGGCAATACTGGTGACTCTTGCTTTGCCCTCTGCCTGCCTTTTTGTAAGTTACAGTTTTCAGAGTTTGGTTTCTCAAATTTTCTTCTGATGTTTATGTTTCACATGTTTGCTGCCCATTATTCCGCATTACATTTTTACATGATTTATACATTTTGCTACCAGTTCATTGCATTTTTAAATTTTTTGCACTAATAGGCCAACTCAATGCTCCTTGCTCCCCCTTTTCGGCAAACGTTCCTCAGGCTGTATTTACGCTTTTTGTTTTTTTATACTTACCTTTTCCATATGTTTTCTGGCCAATCATGTTATGCCACAAGGCCCTCTTCCTCTTCGCCTCTTCTCCAGGCTGGACATCTCTCATAATGCATGGAACGCTGATGCGATCATTGCATTTTTCCACTGCATTCAATCGGTGCAATCCTGATCCTATCTCTTATCTCGATCTAAACCACAATTTTTATTTGCTTTACAATTTTGACAAAAACTGTCAAAAGCAAAATTGGATCGCTCTATCAAATTTATACATGTTTGTCCAGCTTGTCAGGACCTGAACCTTAGAAGATGTGCAGAAAAATACAAATAGAGGACTGTTGAGGACTAGTCACCTGTATTGCCTACCTCTATTATTGTCTATCTGCGAGCTGGTCATCTTGGTAGAAGAGAAAATCTTTTAGCCCTCGTGGCTAGTATGATGTTCAAGAAGAAGCAGTAGAGGTGTAGGAAGCACAGATCCACAGATTGAATGGAGCAGAAGCAGGGAGAACCTAGCACTGTCGATCCTTAGGTATATTTTTTTATCCAGTAATATTAACAGTAAGCACCACAGTAGTGAAATCACCATATTTCACTCTAAATACCATGAGCTTAGCACACAGGGGTAGCAGTGAGTTAGATCAGGGCTGGACAAATCCAAGAAGCCCGGTAGCCGACGCTCCTGGCAAATTACAGTTGATGCCTAACTTTTGAGGTTTACTCTAGTTATAGTCAATGGAGCTGGCTTCTAAAAAATTCTGTTGGCTCCTTGATTGGACAGATTGACTCCTGAATTCCATATTAATATGTCCACCCCTGCCTTAGATGATCTCACAGAGTAGATATACACTCACCGGCCACTTTATTAGGTACACATGTTCAATTGCTTGGTAACACAAATTGCTAATCAGCCAATCATATGGCAGCGACTCAATGCATTTAGGCATCTAGACGACCGAGCATCAGAATGGGGAAGCAATCGGATTTACGTGACTTTGAACGTGGCATGGTTGTTGGTGCCAGACAGGCTGGTCTGAGTATTTAAAAAACTGCTGATATACTGGGATTTTCACTTACAACCATCTCTAGGGCTTACAGAGAATGGTCCGGAAAAGAGAAAATATCCAGTGAGCGGTAGTTGTGTGGATGAAGATGCCTTGTTGATGTCAGAGGTCAGAGGAGAATGAGCAGACTGGTACGAGATGATAGAAAGGCAACAGTAACTCACATAACCACTCGTTACATCCGAGGTATGCAGAAGAGCATCTAAGTGCAAAACATGTCAAACCTTGAAGCAGATGGGCTACAGCAGCAGAAGACCACACCGGGTGCCACTCCTGTCAGCTAAGAACAGGAAAGGGATGCTACAATTCGCACAGGCTTACCAAAATTGGACAATAGAAGATTGGAAAAACGTTGTCTAGTCTGATGAGTCTTGATTTCAGCTGCAACATTCAGATGGTAGGGTCTGAATTTGGAATAAACAACACAAAAGCATAGATCCATCCTGCCTTGTATCAACGGCCCAGGCTGGTTGTGCTGGTGTAATGGTGTGGGGGATATTTTCTTGACACACTTTGGGCCCATGATACTATCATGTCAATATGGACCAAAATATGTGAGGAATGTTTCCAACACCTTGTGGATTCTATGCCACGAAGAATTAAGGCAGTTCTGAAGGCAAAAGGGGGTCCAGCCCGGTACTAGCACGGTGTACCTAATAAAGTGGCCGGTGAGTGTATAGATATGAAGCTCCAGGCATGGGTGTACACTGCTATTTCTCAGCAGGAATTTAATTGTTTTCAGGGTACTGCTTAGGCATAATAAACATTTCTAGATGTTCCCCATAACATCGTGAAAGGTCACTTTTTGATTTTAGGACTACTTTGAGGACTAAGGTTCACAGGCACTTTCGATCCGTGTGAGGTCAGTTGAAGATCAGTTTGAGGCAATATGGCGAGCAGGTTGAGGTCAGTTCGAGCTTAGATATTGGAATATCCAATTCCTGTTTCAAACGATGCATTCAGTATCCTTCTACAAATTGAATCCAAAATGAATTCCAAAAACTCTAAAAATTACAAACTGTGCACTCATCCTGTAACAATCCCTCTAAAACAAGTACAAAAAAAGATATGATACCTTATTCTATACTGGAACTTTATCGAGGTGGACAAGTTTCGAAAATCTCCATAAGTCCAGTAACATGTGAATGTCTCAAGCTGTGGCGATCGGCAGTGCGTGATTCTGGGCCTTCCTGAAGTATCTGAAAAAAAGAAACAGGGTTAATTAAATTGTTGTGAACAGGAAGCAGACATCCACTAACACATTGCTCTCAGCGTTTTCTACATTACAATCTTTTTTATAAAGTAACACCACTTCACAGCTAGCTATACCTATCTATCTAAAATTCCTAAGGCTGCTGGTGATTTTGTTAACCTGGATCCAATAACGCGTGCTGTGTGTATGTAGGAAAACAATATTATTTTACTTACTTAGCATGAAAATCAATTACTGACACTTCTGGAGGTCACAACAGGAGCTGTGATTTGCGAACTGCCTGTGCCTGGGGCTGCAAAGGTACAATTGGCAAGTTTCAAGAAACACTCCTGTAATGTACTTATTGATCTATTCCAGACAATTCTTTTAATTCTATCTATCCTCCGAGCTGCTCATATTGCAGAGATATGGTGCAAATCTTTGGCTTCACACAGTAGCAGTGCAGTAACGGGTGCATTACTGCAATGCAGAGTAACCTGCATCAAATGCATAAGTAGAATGCAGTGCCATTCTTTCTTAAAGCTGAACCCCAGCCAAACAGCTATACACAGATGGAAACCAGAGAATAACGCAGAGAGGACCAAAACATGAAACATGTGAGATGAGATTGCTCTTTTGGTCTGGGGAGCTTGGTGTGATGTACACTTGATTTTGCATCAATAAACACAGGATTCATCGCTTGTATTTTGTGGAGTGCGGTTATTCTCTGGTTTCCGTTCATCCATGGTGACCACACACTTTACAACCTGCACCTGCATGGGAGATACAACGTGAGCTGGGCTGCAGAATCGGAGCGGTGAGGATTTTTTACAAAGCTATATGCAGATGATATAGATACTGTAGAAGGTGAAACAGCTATCATATATATGTATATATATATGATAGCTGTTTCACCTACCAAAGGATTAGGATTTCTGTCCATCCAGTCCTAAAATGTACACAGCCCTGCCACAAAGGCACCGTCCTGTCTGGCAGAGGAGGAGACCTGAGCTTTTTTTGGCTGCAGTTTCACTTTCATTTACAAGTCTCCTTCCCACCCTGTGATTGAAAGTAGAAACAGCACACTAATAAGCTCATCTCTAGCTCTTTGCACTGCTGGACACCTAACTGGTTCCTTGTACTGCTTCTCCAACACCCTTTCTAAGCTGTGCTGTACAGGTATTGCAAGAGGCAGGTACCAAGTCAACTTTAGGTACTTACACTGCTTGCATTTAAAAAAAAAAATATCATGTATTAATGCATACAGAGTTGCATGTGTTTATTATATCTGCCTGGAGTTCAGCATTTATTGGCACCCGACCCCAACACAACTTGCCAACGTGCCTGTGTGGCAGTGCACAGCTATGCACAAGAGAATACTATTATGCATTGCATTGCACAAACCAGTGCATGTCTGATTTTTAGTGCAGTCTGGTGCAACCCAGACATAAGTTAAAACTTCTGTCAAGTCTTTATTGCTGCCTGGAGTGAAGTGGATGGAGCCGGGCTTTAAGGGTGCAAAATGGGGCAGTCAGGGCTTGTTCACACCAAATCCAGACCAGACCTGGATGAGTTTCTGCATATGCAGTGCAGCGCGTTTTGATGCGTTTTTTATGGGTTCTGGTCCTTTTTTTTTGCCTAAAATGGGCTAAAATAGCCTACAATTTAGGTGTAGTCCAGTGAGTTCCAGTTTTTCCACATTGACTGGAACTGAACGCTGTGGTGTGAACTAGAGCCCAAAATACCATTGGAATACATTGGATGCATTTTTGATGTATTCTTAAACTGCTCTGCTCTGCATCTGCTCCGCACTTGGTGTGAACAAGCCCTCAGGGTGGGTTTTGGTTAGATAGAGTGCTAGGTTTACCTAAAACATGAAATCCTGCAAATGTAAACATTTTCTTTTCTCATTCTATTTAAGAACATTTCCCCAGAAACCTCTTCAGTTCTGTCAATTATGATTTCTAGAAAAAAACATTTTACAGTTGTCTTCAAACAGAAGAGTTAATTACAGAAAGAATAAAGAAATCATGTTTTGCATTGTTTTGATTATGTATGTTCCCTGCCCCCAAAATCTGGAAATATTTGTATATATGGTAATAGCCATCCAATTTGTGTCTGCATGAGATCAAATTTTTTCAAACAATAGAACATAATTTCTATATTTAACACAATCATCATTTATGGAAATCTCCCAATTACATAGACATGAGATTACAGTTTTCCAATCCCACTTTTTGGCTAAATATCACGGATGACATAACGCCAGCAGACACTGTCAGCCAAGCCTTGCCAAGGTGACTGCGCATGTAGGAAAACTTTGCTTGATCACTATTGTTTTTCCCCGCCATTCTCTAAACACAAGTGGCCACATGATGGATCATTTCATTTTCCATGTTCAGGTCCATGATGGACCTGAACATGGTCAGATTATGGCTGTATATTCAACCCAAGTGTCTATAGCGGAACTCACTGACATTTATTGATTAATGTCCAGGAGGGTAAACTGAAAATCTCTTCTATCAAGAGTATGCTGTTACACAGGTAAAATAAGTTACTTTGAAGGAGCCTCGTAAATGTGGTCAAAACAGTGTAGCCTTAGAACTGAAGCAAAACTATCTTCATTCTGCAATGAAGGGGTAATATTTATCACTGAATCTCTTGCACAGCTTTCACCAGTGGCCAATTGAACAAAATTTAGCAACAATTTTGTTAAAATATCTTTCAGTTTCTTTGGACAGAATATGGTCACATGACCCCAATAAGCCCATCTCTGGTTGTTTTGGGGTTACTCTGGACTTAGCACAAGGTGCGGCAACATCGCCGAGATCACATGTAAACGAACAATCGGCTTCCTTCACACTACATTTAGTCCTGCTTGTGCAAAGCAGGACTAAATGTATAGAGGGCAACTTACCGCCCGGCGCCCGAAACTTCCCCACAAGAACACCGCTGCCGCCCCTCTCTGCAGTGCTGCCCCGAGGCCGGGCCCCGGTGGCCTTGTGGGGAATCTGGGCCTGCATGTAGCCAACTTCGAAAAAGGTGATGACAACCATATTAGAGTACCTTCCTCTAGCGCCTGTCTTCAATAGAAGTAATTTAACATTATTCTCTATTTTATCAGTTATCAAACATAACATTTCCAACCTTTTATATAATAGAAGGAGAATATTTTACGTTTGTCAGCTAATCAGATCTATGCAGAATTCCCTGAGAAAAAAAACAACATTTTTGTTGACTGCAAAATCAAAGTTTAAATTTCTTTCCTGTATATCTGTCCATGCATGAATGATAACAGCAGATTAATTTGAAAGAAATGGTTAGCCTTCTGTAAAAAGGCCAAGCAAAAGGCAATTATTATGCACATACACTGGAACCAATCAGATTACATCTTACTGTAGTTTGCTAATGACTAACCAATGAATTCCAATTACATGCCACCGGGATGCAACACATAACTCTTTATTTAATTAAATAAATCAGTAGTTCTGCTGTATTGTGCTAGCAGAAGGTATACCATTTACAAGTTCCCTTTTATAGTTCCCCTTTATGGTTTTGTAAATCTTCTACACACATGAGTTACAGCATGAGTAAAAGGTTCATATTAAACGAACAGCATGCTGCGTGATTAATGATGTCCCACATATAAAGCTTCTACAAGTCATTCTTGACATTAATTGCCTGGCAACAGTTTAGGTGGAAAAGCTTCATGTTATGCATGTTGGATATTGGACGGCAGGGTTATTGCTGCTTAAACCCACGCAAACTCCATGAGATTTATAAACAGATTGTATGGCTGGCTGTTATCTGGTTCACTGTTTATTCCAAATGGGAGTAAACAGCTCACACAAATAGATTGGTTTGCCTTCAAAAGCTTTTAAAATGTGAACTCATGCCTTGCCCATACAGGTTTCATTTTTTATTAGCAACCTTTCTGTGTAAACTCCTCTTCTCTTGGAAACCCCGGTGCTCCTTAACCTCCCTGGCGGTATGATTTTTATTTTTTTTCATGTCATTTTTCGGTCTATTTTTTTTCCGAATGTTTCTCATCTTTGTGGTTTTTTTAAATGTATCTTTTTTAATATCCCGCCGGTTCTTCCCCCCTGCGACGCGTACGCTCGCAAGCGATGGAACCCGGGAGACGGAAGCCGGCATCGGCCGCAGAACACAGTGCGGCTCGAAGGACAAGGTAAGTAAATGCTATACAGCTTTCCCGAGTGTAGCTTGGGGTTACCGCTTATGGTATGGAAAAGTAACCCCGAGCTACACTCGGGAATACCACCAGGGAGGTTAAAGTGACACTAAATTTGGGAGTTAAATCTTTAAAATGCATTCAGGTACCGTAACTATTAACAAAATGTATCTTATTTGTGTATCACTCAGCTGTAGATCCTCAAATCATCTCTGAATTTGTGCCGACACTGTCCTTCCTTCTAGAGGGTGGCTACTTTTGTTCCCCATGATCCCTGTGTGTGCGGTAACGTCCCTGTGTGTGCCTCAGGGACCAGGAAACACTCCAAGCCCACTCCTGTGATGGACTACAATCTCATGTTTAGTTTAATAATTTGTATTGAGATTGTAGTCCATCATGGGACAGCTTTTGGAGCAGTGACTACTTTACAATACACACAGGGACAATGAGGAACAAAAGTAGCCACCCTCCAGAAGGAAGGACAGTGTCAGCACCAATTCAGAGATGATTTGAGGATCTACAGCCGAGTGATACACAAATAAGATACATTTATATTAATAGGTAAGGTACTTAAATGCATTTTTAAGATTTAACTCCTGATTTTAGCGTCACTTTAAGCCCACTGAAGCCCCATAAAATGTCTTCTATTAAGTATAGGGGAGCATCTCCTCTTCCTCCCATGATGCAGCAATGGATGTCTGACTGGCCAATTACTATGCCTGAGCACTGTCACCAGGGGGCAAGAAGAGAGTCCTTGGCCCCTGTGTAAACTCTGATGACAATGACCAGAAATCTGCACAGGGCTCTTCGCTCTTGCAAGTGAATAGGGACAAAGCAAAGGTTCACATTAAGAAACACCATCGTGAAAGTCTGATGATTTGCAATGAGAGCATTCATTGTATTGTTCTTTTATTTCACATAACTTTATTTAATTTATCTCCACATTTCCATGCAGACCAATCTGTCCTGCAGAAGCAGCAGAGGTTGGATGAAAGTATTAAGCCATCAGCTTCTATTTTCAGGGTTTATATATTCTTTTACTTTTACTGGTCAGCTTGGTCTGCATATAAATGTTAGCAGAATATAGTATGTTAAGTTTCATTATTCATTTATTATAGGCATTTATATAGCCCCGACAATTTACGCAGTGTTTTACATACTGCACATTCACATCAGTCCCTGCCCTCAAGGAGCTTACACTTGAATTCTTGAAGAGAATAAAAAAACTGCAATTTAACTATTCACTTATCACTATGACAAATGTAGACCTAAATGTAAAGAGTGAAGATTCCCTATGTTATAAGAAACATAAAGAAATGTTCTTTGTGTCTAAGCAGTACATGAAAAATAGCAGTGTACTTGTATGGGATGGTATGAGGGTGTCTAGGTACCCCCCATGGCTACAGCCCCATAGCTGTATATCTACAAAGTGAGATCTAAGGCACTGCTGACTGCGACCACTAGACCCAGGAGATTTGGTGATGTCATTACTGCATTGCTTGCTGAAAAGGAATCTGTGCAGATTATACACCTCCCAACTTTATTCAATCTGTACATTTGTGATTCTGACAACCTGCCTTCTCCCCATCCCCAGTCATCAGCTTACTAGGAAGAAAAGTCCTGTTCTTCTACCAAGATGGCCCCTACACAGAGTCACAGTGTGGAACAAGGCATTTTAATTCAATAATGGCAAAAAGATCAGCTGGGAGACCACAGGCAATACTAGTGACTGGCCCTTTGCCATCTGCTGCAATCTTTGGGCCTGTTTGTATGATTTGTCTGATGTGTTGTGTGAGGTGAGTTTCGGTGTCCTTCAAAATAAATGGACCGTGCAACGCACTAACATATATATGGTGTGTTACTGTGCATTATGTGCATGGGGCAGCTGGCCTGTAATGTGAATTTCACACTTGCAATGGCTTGTAGGAGATGAATTTAAAAACCAAAAAAAGTACATACAGTATATGAAATAAAATCCTGCCTGGAGTTGCACTGCAACACAACAACATGCTTTATTTTATAGTAATCTAGTGTATTTCATCCTATTTACCAGGAACCTGTTGAAGCATCAAAACAAATGCTTTACAGTTTCTTTCCTTTAGAAACAAGCACAAAAATCAGCTACAGCCCAAGGAGAAAAGCCAGTCCCCCGCCAGCATGCCGTAGAGTTAGACTCTTGCTCTCTGTGGGGAAGCAATGATCTCTTTACAGATGGCCAACTCTGCTGAACCAGATGGGTAGCATGAGCTTTTCTGATTGCAGAGCTTTATGCCTGACCTCTATCGACTATATGTCTGAACTACTGTATTTTTTAGTTTTTAGAGGTATATTTATATTCTTTTTGGCATTTTCATGCCCAGTAGCAGCATACAATGGGGCGGAGCCATATCCATGGTATGCTGCCATGTACTGGCATCAGGAAAGGAAAATTACCGATAGGTATACAATTTTCCGTTATATATGCAATATAAATGGGTAAGCCGTATTAGTCCAGTAGACAACACGTCAAAAAAAAACCAAAAAACGTAGTATTGCAGTATGCAATGATACCTTTCTTATTGGACTAACAAAATATATAAAAGACAAGCTTTCAAGAGTGAACCTCTCTTCTTCAGGTCAGAAGCAAAAAAAAAAAAAAAACGTAGTATTGCAGTGTATATGTATTCTTCTGACCTGAAGGAGAGGTTCATTCTCGAAAGCTTGTCTTTTATATATTTTGTTATAATACTACGTTTTTTTTTAACGTCTATATGTATATATATACATATTAATGAGGTATATTACATACCATGACAATCATATCATAAGAGCTACAACTAGACTAGACTAGTTGGCTAGCTGTGAGCTTGTTTTAAAGGTATACACTTTCAGTAGAAGTGACCAGGGTTACCTCCCAATCACTTCTACATAAGTGCAAAAGTGCCACTTCTTAAGCCAGTGATGATGCCGATGGCCTTTCATATTGTCGGTCTCTTCATTGACTGCAGTCAGGATGCCAAATGGGGAGGGGGAACATGCTTTAAAGGCTAAGGTTCGCTTTCAATGTAATCCCAAACATTAGTGGGGGCTACCCTCACACGGCAAGGGTTAAGTGCTTGTTATGTCTAGGAGACATTGTTAAAGCTGTTTCACTTGCCTGATTCCCCCTTGATCCATCTCTGTCCAGTCTAAGGACCGCTGGCATCATCATGGCCTATGCAGGTCCATAGACCTGCATTAGATGTGAGGACACCAAGGGACATTTCAACAGTGAAGGGGGAGAAGAAGTGAGTGCTGACCACTGTGAGAGCTGGGATCAGGAATGTAAAACAGCTTTATATATTTTAAACACTCAGCTGTAGATTCTGAAATCATCTCTGAATTTGAATTTACACTGTCCTTCCTTCTGGAGGGTAGCTACTTTCGTTCCCCATGGTCCCTGTGTGTGTGTTGTAAAGTAGTCACTCCTCACTCCTATGTTGGGCTACAATCTCAGGTTTAGTTTACTAATTTGTATTGAGATTGTAGTCCATCACCAGAGCGAGCTTGGAGCGGTGACTACTTTACAACACACACAGAGACCATGGGGAACAAAAGTAGCCACCCTTCAGAAGGAAGGACAGTGTCAGCCCCAATTCAGAGATTTAAATCCTGAGTTTAGTATCACTCTAATTCTACCATTCCTGCAGAAAATATATGATTTGGAAGAAGGTCTTTAACAAACTTTCAAGTCTGTAAATGTGTATGATAGCAAAAATAATCCAGCAAATTGAGGTGCAAAACTGGAGGCAGGGCTCGGCAGCGATAAGGTTAAAGATCAAGTCTACCTACCCAACAGGCCATTCATTTTCCAATTGCTCTTTCACAGACAGAAGTTTACTGGTAGTGAAAAGAGCAGCAAAGTGACAGAAATCTTTGGTGAAACTGTGAAATCCTATACAGGAAGGGAAGAGGCCACAGATGAGCCAGACAATCGCTGCCAAGAAAAGTCCAAGTTGGACACATTCCGAAAGGGAAAGAATGCTCCAGCCTTCATCGGAGGGAGTTCACTGTTTACTGACTGTGTAAACAATGAGTTATTGACATTCATACACAGAATCCCTCCTCTGTGAACGCCGTGGAAAAACACAGCTATACCGGCAAGTTAAAGATTTTGGTACTATTAGGCACATATTAAAATTGGACGCGATCTCGAAGTTACACGCTGGCATTAAAAAACATCACCACTGTCTAATGTGCTCTTAAGCGTAAGAAGACAAGGGGAAAAAAGACGATCCCATATGGACTGGATCCCAGATATACTCTGAAATCTTCATAAATCACACTGAGTTCCAGAAGAGAGAAAACTGTTTTTTGTTTGGGCCAGATGGTGGTGCCCTTGCTGTTTCTGTGGCTGAATTAAGAATCTTGTTTAGCACCGATAGGTTAGTACTATCCTTGCCAGGATGATTTGTGTTGTCTTATTTTTCTAAAAATGTCACCATTGTGAGCAAACATATTATTTCCAGTCCAAATTTTTTTTTTAAGTAGAACTACTTTTTTAGTTTTGGATAGAGAAAGGGAGGGGTATAACCCCTGTCAACTTTTTTTCTTCCTGTACAATAGCCACAACAGGAAGCGAGAGGAAATCCCTCCAAAGTAAGAGAAATACCTGCTGGTCAGAACGGTTACTAGAACTATTGTGCTCATGGAAAGATTTCCCATCTATTCCTGTTCTGATGACAACCCAAAATCTGGGATTTTCTTTAACTTTTAGTGATAACGGTCACCAGGACAAAGGGTGAGTCTACCTAACAGGTACACAGACAACAATAAAAAGCTGACCAGTGTTCTAATCCCTCTGCACTCCATCCAAAACTAAAAAGAAAAGTGTTAGATTCAGTTACACTTTAAGCTAAGTGTTAAGAGGTGCTTCTATATGACACAATCACCACAGATAAGACAGCCTGCCCTTTGGTGATACATCACTGGGCATACAAGTAAAAGCGAAGGGAGGATTATTTTCTTGGTTAGTTTTCAATCAAACTTGACTGTTGATGCAAATGAATTTCGATTGGCCCAGTCTACTGGCAGCAGGCAGAGAGGTTCTTGATGACCAGCCTGAGGTTGCAATATACAAGAAAGAACTAGTGGATCTCAAGTACTCTTGGTAAAAAGTGCTTCATTGGCATGATATTATTCTACAGTGTGACACTTGGCTTCTATTTCCCACACGGAACATTTGTTTACTACTCTCATTTAATAAGAAGTGGTGGGATTAAAGGACAAGAAGTTCATATAAGCAACTAACTCGTGAATAATACCTCCAACGCTTAGGGCTATATAATGTAATAGTATAAGGTTTTATGCTCTGATTTTTTTATTGTGGGTTCAAATTAACAAGCCGTAGTCTATTCTGCTCACTGTGAGTCTTTGTTTTAGAGATACAGTAGCTCTGATTCTTAGAGTATCAAGGTCTACAGACCACTTGAAGTCAAGCCATAGATGCAGTGAGCCACCTATGTCTCAAGTCAATTTCTTACCAGTAAAGATCATCAGGTTAAGGTAGGTTCCTTTGATGTGGACTCTACTCACTGTTCTTGCTGATTGCTTCCTCCCCACTATGGTACCTCATTATACTTTCATTCTAAATTATCAGGTTTTATTACACCGTGCTCTTACCAGTGTTTTCCTCATCCCCATGTCACCAATGACAACACATCCTACCAGCAGTAAAATGGTTAATGGGGCACCTAACACATGCCTGTAGACCCAGGAACCACAGACTGAGAGATCAATCTGCAATTGTTCTTGGACCCTAAATACATATGGTTCCCAACAGAAGCTAAAACTACAGCAATATTGCATATTGCTGAGGTCCCAAAAGGGATTGTTGGACCCTATTTAGTAGACAGTTAATGCACCTGGAAGCTTACTAGGAGTAAACTTATCCCTACAAATGTCTTACAACTTGCTTATGGTAATTAAAGTGTATTGTCAGTGGATATACATTTTTAGGTTTTCCTGTAATTCTTCCAGGAAAGTAAATTTTTATGTGACTTATACATCATCATTTTAACATATGTTGTACATATTTTCATGAGGTTATTTTACTGGCAGATTCTCTATCTACCAGTGTGATGTTATTGGTACATCACACACTGTTGTTGGTGTACTTGCTAAAAATCAGAGAATGAGTCTCATACAGAGGCATTTGTTTTTAAATAGTCATAGCTGACTTATACATTTATATATAGTGAGAGGAGCATTGTGCAGCACTACTAGCAGTAAGCAAATATGGCTCTTTATGTAGTTTCAAAGATGTGTCCCTGGAAATGTCTTTGGCTTAACAAACAGTATCATAATAGTGTTAGCAAATTCCGTTCTCAACCTCTAATAGTTTTTTAGATGATCATTAAAATTAAAATATATTGATGAACACAAAAATAACTTTTTTGAAGAAAATGCGGAAGAGACTCCCTCCAGTGCTGGCCACAAGTCTAAACGTAGTATTAAACTTTCAATCTGTTTTTCAATAATTAATCCAGATCAAACAAATGCACATTACCCTGCAAAGTATTTCTTTATATTTTTTTCCAAGCACTTAAAGTCATAATGTTTTCATAAAGCAGGCTCCTACTCTCTCAGCTCAGTTTCCCTGAACTTCCTGTCCAGTACAAGATCACAAGGGACAAAGCAGCCTCCAGCAGCTGTCCATCTACTACTTTGGAGAAGGGAGGAGCGAGGAGTATGGAGAAAGGGCGTGTCTTGTCTTGCTGGGTTTGTGGAGACACACACAGATTACTAGCACACACAAGGTGGCTCCTTAGGACCCTGCAGGGGAAAGGAGTCACCCTAAAAGAGAATATCAGGGTCAGTGTTTAGGAGACCAGCTGATTCTGCAGGAAATTAAAATCTTTTAACTTCAAGGAGCAGCATCCATTGTAAGTGATTTAATCAGCATTATAAATAGCTTAAAAATCTTTTGACTTTAATATCAATATTCAATATAATTGAAAGTCTGGTTGCTTGCTCACATGACCTCTTCTAAAGAGAAGGACCCTGACATGAACATTGACCCTCCCTTTTAGCGGTGATCACATGACCAAATGCCTACTTTCACATACATGGACAGCACTGAATTAGGTCTGCAGCGGTTTTTGCACTTGAAAATCATTCTGGCAACCACGAAAAGCAATACCTACAATTTGACTGGTTCTCATGGACAGAAGTCTTATTTTAACTTTGCTGCAATGTTCCTAAATCAGTTCCTGAGTGTCCACTTACGAAGCAGCACTTCAGAGCTCTGTCCGATGACAGGTCTGAGGACAGAGAGCGAACTCGTCAGACTTGTAACTGGCACAGTGTTGAAAAGCTGGAGAACAATGACAGGGACTCTCTCATGTTTCAGGGACTCCAGGCCAGTGACACAGAAAGCTGTGCAGTGCTAATTCTGAGAACGATCTGCTTTCAGCCTTCTGCGCAGAGAGACCTGAGCCTGGGCCAAGAATCCCAATCCAGCTGCAAAACACTCAGGGAAACATTTGTGTTTAATTATGTCAAACTGTCTTTAAATGTAGAGGTCAGATGTACACGAATTGTCACTGACACTGAACAGCGTGTGCTGGTGAATGTGAAATGATAACTGAATAAAAGACAGCTGAGCAACAAGCCTGTCATGTAAGATCAGATTTTCTTTACACTTGGCTTCATCTGTCATTTTCCTAGCTCTTGTCTGGCTTTAGTTAATAACACAGGTAGGCAACCTCAGGCTGTGGTGAAACTGCAAATGCTATCATGCCTCTGGGAGTCTTGCAATGCCTCGTGGTACTTGTAGTTCTGCAACAGCTGGAGTGCCGAGGTTGCCAGCCCCTGGTTTAGCTTATTAAATTTTAACATAAATAATTACATTAAAGGGAAATAGACTGATTGGGAGAGTAAAATAGAGCTCTATACTTCGAGAACTGAGCGATCACAAATCACTGGTTGCTCACCTCATGGTCTTCTCCCGTCAGAGAGAAGTGACTATCAGTCACCGCCCCCCCATTCCTCCGTTGCTCCAGCACTCATCGGAGGGACAGACAGGTGAGGGGGCGGGCACAGCTGGCTCTAAAGAGGCAGAGTCAGCTGCCAATCAGGCAACGGGGTGGATTCCAACAATCTTTTCGGGCTGTGGTGCGGCTCTGTGCAATAGCTGACTTTGGGTCACATTAGTACATTATTCGTGTGACCAAAAGAGACCTGTAGCCAAAAAAAAAGGTTTGGCTGTACTTGAGAGGCTACATTTATAAAACTGCTCAATCAATGGAATATAACATATTCCTTCTTTTTTAATTGCCTCTGGGACTTCCGTTAAATTATTTTTGTATAAACAGTCTAGCTTAGGGGAAAGTAACCCCAAACTCCAGCTGTGGTGAAACTACACATCCCATGAGCCATTGCAAGACTCTGACATCCACAGGCATGACTGCCAGATTTTTAGTTTCACTACAGCTGGAGGGCCGAGGTGGCCTACCCCTGGTCTGGACTATTTTAAAGTGACATTACACTCAGGAGTTAAATATTAAAAATACATTCAAGTACCTTAACTTTTAACAAAAATGTAGCTTATTTGTAGATCCTCAAATCATCCCTGATTTGGTGCTGATACTGTCCTTCCTTCTTTTGTTCCCCATAGTCCCCGTGTGTGTTGTAAAGTAGCCACCGCTCCAAGCTCACTCCTGTGATGGACTACAATCTCACATTTAGTTTACTTTCTTGTATTGAGATTTTGGTCCATCACAGGAGTGAGCTTGGAGCAGTGGTTACTTTAAAACACGCATCCCTACTTTCTAAGGTTAGTTTTGAATGTCCCTATTGTGGTTTAAGCTCATGCCCCTGTGTTCTTGATCTCAGTTTCATATTAAAAATGCTGCAGGTAAGTCTGAAAAAAGTAATGTTTAGCTGTACTCGAAGTGGACCTGAACTCCAAAAGCAAAAAGTTTGCTATGTTATCAATATAATCATCTAGAAACGGTAATTGTCCCTAAGCGGTACCACAAAATACCTACCATTTGTCTTGAATTCCTCTTGAAAAACAACAGTGCCCTTCCTCTGCCTACAGGCCCATATCTGAAAGCCTGCAGTGTGTGATCATCTGAGGCACTGCTTCCTCTGACTTGGAGATTTGGTAATGCCACCACTGTGCTGCTCTCTGTTCTCTTTGCTGGAGAGGAGGTTGTGCTTGAGGACCTGCAGTGCCAGGATCTCCCTGCTTCTGTGTCATTCATTCTGTGGATCTGTGCTTTCTGCACCTCAACTTCTGCAGCCTGAATATTCCCCTCCCCTTCAGTCATCAGATCACCAATCATTAGAGCAGCAGCACTGACATCAGGAAGCCAAACCCTGCCTCTATCAAGATGACCAACTCCACACAAAAACAAGGCATGGTAAATTAATCATGGGAAAACATCAGCGAAACCCAAATAAATAATGCATCCATGTTACATATATTAACAAAGATGCATACATGATTTTATAATTTATTTTCAGGAACTAAAATACAGAATTTGAGAGCTAGCACACAGTGGACAGTGGCCTTTAAAGTGAAGGGAAACATCTCTGATCGGCCAATCAATTCCTGGTGATGTCACCAAATCACTGGCATAAATCTTACATTGACCTTTAATGAAATCCAGTTCCGGAGTACATAGCTAATGTGTGGATAGTTCAGCCCTCTGGCCATCCATGAAAATGATTAATATATTTTCAGGCATAACATTTATATCCAATGGTTTAATAACTTAAAGGAAATGACTGTGGACTAGCAGTGTGTGACTTTCACTCAATGCCATATATGATTTATGAGGTAGGTTTTCCATAGTAATTGCCATGCGTGAATTATTTTCAGGTTGAAAGCTAATTTACAGCTCTCTGTACTATTAATTAATGCACACTTTTAGAAAGATAAGAGATAAGATTAAGATAAGAGATAAGAGATTAGATAAGATTAATATGTTCATACAATGCAGTTGCTATGGTGCTTTCAGTAAAATATATTTATTTTTGTGTTCTTGTGTTTAATACATTTTTAGTATATGGATCCAACTTCTGTAAACGATCAGATACTCCTCAAAAACCTATTAACATGCTGCGAGTTTATTCCGAAAGGCTGTGCAAAGAGCAATGATAATACAAAATGCAGATATTATTACTTCTTTTGCCTAAGCTGAACTCCAGGCTCCCTTACTACAGGTATAGATGATGGGCAGTAAGTAAAAATGTGTAGTTTAGAGGATTATTTGCCTTCATTAGAATTGTATTTAAAGAAGAAGTCTCATTAAAATTTTACATTTTTATTTAATCCACTAGGGGACCAAGTGCATATACCACTTTGTCCCATTAAAGTCCGTCCTGCTGTTGCCAAGAAGCATGGTCTGACAGTTTACCCACCGCTCTCCGACCACCCGCTATCAAGAAGAAGTGTTTTCAGTGACAGTGCCAGTCTCTGACAGCAGGGGTTGTTCTAGAGACGAGCACTGCAATTCATGCTATGATCTATCTGCCAAGACTCCTTGTAAATACACAGCCCCGGCAGATAGATCAAAACCCCACAGCTCTGAGCAAGCTTTTATAAATAAATTATAAGTGCTGTCAGAACTGTGTTATACAAATGACTGGCCTCAACAGCACTGACTGTTCATTCATAAAAGCTAGGGATGTCCCGATACAATTTTTTTTAAGACCAAGCACAAGTACTGTCCCTCAGTATTGGTAATTGCTGATACCAAATACCGATACTTTTTCTTAAAAGGACATGTGACATTTATTCTAAAACAATACAGACTAATGATTTTAGGGCAGTTTCTTACTAGGACTGCATCCAGATGTCACCAGGCTGCGTCCAGATGTTACTAGGCTGTGTGCAGATGTTACCAGGCTGTGGCCAGATGTTACCAGGCTGCGTCCAGATCTCACCTAAGCTGTGCCCAGGTCTCACCAGAGCTGCATCCAGATCTCACTAGAGCTGCATCCAGATTTCACCAGAGCTGCGCCCAGATCTCACCAGAGCTGCGCCCAGATCTCACCAGAGCTGCATCCAGATCTCACTAGAGCTGCATCCAGATTTCACCAGAGCTGCGCCCAGATCTCACCAGAGCTGCGTCCAGATCTCACCAGAGCTGCATCCAGATCTCACCAGAGCTGCCTCCAGATCTCAGCAGGGCTCTGCGGGCAGGTGCTGGGCTGAACAGGCGGGTGGTGAGCTGAATGGGGCAGGTTCCTGTCTTGTGCCAGCTCCAAAGCGGTACGTGCGAGCTGTGCCTGCACAGGAAGGAGGAGGAGGAGATGTGGGACCCGGCAGGTAGTGTCAAAGACAGCTACTTCCAGGTCCCCAGCAGGCTGCCTCAAGTCCCCACAAGAGCGGGACCTTAGGCAGCCGTTTTGATAAAAAAATGTAAAAGGGCCAGTTTCAGCCTTTAGTATCGGGGCATTTTCACGAGCACTTGCAGTGTATTGGCACCAATACTAGTATCGGGACATCCCTAATAAAAGCTCACTCAGCTCTGGAGGGGCTGTCATCTAACTGGAGGGGTTGTGATTTTACAAGCAGCCCCGACAAATAGATCACATAACCCTCCTATGCTGAATGAGCTTTTATGAATAAACAATCAGCGCTGTTGGTACGGTGTGATAGAACTGTTTACTCTTTATGTTTACTAGCATCCGGCAGCTCCATCACATATTCTTCATAGTAAATGAACAGTCAGCTGAGAGAGGGGGTGGGGGCTTAGTGCCATCTATACCTCTCACCACAGAAACACCCATATTTTAGGCTTCAGACTGGGGTGGAGTTACAGTCAGCATTAACAAAAATAAAGAGGTACTTTTGCTCTGCAATAGCGCAACCAATCTGCATGGGACCAAGTGCTTTATGCATTTGTTCCCTGGCAGATAAAATAAAAATTTACTATTTTTGTGAGACTTCTTCTTCAAAGAAGGCAAAAAGCTCCCGCTTGTGATATCATTGCAGTTTTCTGGACTATGCGTCCCAGCATCTTTTGCAGCCAACTAATCATGTAGGTTTCCATGGACCTTCTCTTTTAGTTGGATACATGTACAGTTCAACAGTTCTGCCATTGTAACTGCCCAGTCTCCTTCTGCCAAATAATGGTTAAGGGTTTTAAAAGGCAGGGTAGGCAGAGTACTCAGCACTGCATTTTGCCCACTAGCTGCATAGGATGCATGGCCTAGCTAAGTTTCTCAACACATGCAGCCAAGGGGGAGGACCATGAGCCAACCTGAAAATGGTTTAAAGCCAGCACAGTTAATCCAATCTACCAGTAACCAGGAAGATCACCACAACGATTCTCATTCTATATCTTGCCTTTTAAATCTTTGCTCTACATATATCATCAAAATATAAACTTTATAAATGATGTCTTTAAACTATACTACTATGTACTCCCATAACGGCTCCTCAGGGTGTTGTATACTACCCATGCTGGTGGCCTGTGTGTTCAAATGCTCCCACTTTGCATATCCCCCAGCCACTGCAGGTATTCCATACTCCCAGGTGTGTGGAATAGCCACTCTGTCCATAAAAAGAGGGATTGTATGGATCATTCACCCACTATCAGGTTTATCACACACACACAGTGAACACAAAAAAGTGTTCCAATGTAGTATGGCAAGCCAGAACAAGAGTGCTATATCTACAATCTTTATGGCACATCTGTAACTTAAGTCAAACACAAACTCTTAAAAAAAATAAAAATGTATGTTTCCATTTTCCATGAGCCTTCTGAGTTTATCGTTCATGCTGAATGAGGCTCTATAACTAAAATGCCTTCAGTGCATGCACCATAGCTGCAGAGTTGTTATTATAGCTGTGAGCCTGAAACTGAAAATTAGACATCAGCTGGAGTCTGGATATGCGTGATTTGACAGGCAAGCAATCTTTATTTTTCTAAGTGAGCAGTACATACATGTATGTGTTTATTGTAAAATCCGCACATATAATGACCTCTACAGGCATCTCCTGGTCTTAGTATTCTTTCAGTGATCAACAGGCATTGGCTTTTGGTGGCCACAATAAGCTCAGTAAATGCAAGCAGTGTACAAATTATATAGTATAACATCTCGCACACTAATAATCCTGTTGCTGGCACCTATGTGTCAATGTGCCAGCGATTCTGTCATGCCAGTGAGAGAGCAGAGACAACACAACACTATACAATCTTCTTTTATAGTATCGCTCCCTTGCTGGCTGGACCAGTGAAGTGTCACTTCATCACTGCTCCCTTACTACTGGGCGAGATTTTAGAGCAGTTTCAGCTGGAGAGCTGGAGTTGCCCACCCCTGCCATCTAGCCATCTACAGCTGAGTGATACACAAATAAGTAGAGGTGCACCAAACTGAACATTTAAATTGTAAATTTAAAAAATATATATTTTTTTAATGAACTTTTTAATGTTTTTATATTTTATTTTTATTTATTTATCTTTATTAAATATTTTTTTTTTTACCTTACTTTTAGGGGCTTCGGGGAAATATTAGCGGTCTAAACATAACCCTGATATTTCCCTTTTAAAATAGAGTCCTCAATCTCTTCTTCTGCAGCCCCTGTTATAAATGAACAGGAAGCCTCTATACTGAGTGTTCCTGTTCATTCATAACTTGTGGAGATAGTATGAGTGTTATGTACATAATCATGAATGTACAGGAAGTGATGTAGAGCACTTCCCATTCATTAATAATTGAGGATATAGTAACCATACTCTGTCCTCAATTATTTAAAACACTCAGCGATCACTGATCACTGAGTGTTTGTACCCGCTCTTCATCCTGGATCAGCTGTCACAGGAGGCTGAGCGAGCGGTGTGGGGAGGAGATTTCGATCTCCTCTGACAGCTGACTCCTCCCCCGCACTGCCGGCCCAGCCTCCTGTGACAGCTGACAGCTGATCTGTCAAAGGAGGCTGGACGGGGTTGTGCGAGAGGAGAGCTCAGTCTCCTGTGACAGCACTGCAAACTGTCTCCGCCCAGAGGCTGAGCGGTGTGGGAGGAAAAACGCTAGCTGCTCACAGCGCTCTCTTCCCCGCTGGGTCACAGAGCGGGGAAGTGCCAAAAGTGCCATTTTCCCCCGATATGTTTTGGCGGCCGAAATTTTGGTGCATCCCTACAAATAAGATACATTTTTGTTAATAGTTAAAGGGACTTGAATGCATTTTTAAGATTTAACTCCTGAGTTTAGTGTCACTTTAAAAACTCCTTCACAACTGAAAAAAATCCTTAAATGTATATGTACAAGAAAAAGTAAAATAAAAGGCAACAAACCTAAAAAAGGCCATTGCGTTGATACTACAATTTTTATTGTGCACTTGTATCAGGGCAATGATATGGGAAACTTGAGTGTTGTGTATGGTGGTCATTGAGCTGCGTCCTGTGGTTTTCATGGGAGGGGGGGGGGCATGCAAAAAAACACACATAAGTGGGTTTCCCCCTTCACATCACATCACAGTGCCCTCTTCAAATCAAGATCCTCACCCCCTTTCACATCAGAGTCACCCTATTCACATCAGAAGCTTCTCTTTCATGTCAGTCACATCACAGTTCCCCCTTTACATCAGAATCTCCCTTTCACATCAGAGTCCCCCTTTACATCAGGAGCTCCCTTTCACATCACAGTTCCCCCTTTACATCAGGAGCCACGCTTTTACGTCAGAAGCTCCTCTTTCATGTCAGAGTCCCCCATTTTCACATCAGAGTTCCCTCTTTACATCAGTTTTCATTCCCCCTTCACATCAGAGTCCTACTTACACAAAATTTTAAGGCTCCCCTGAGGAAGCCAGAGGGGACACCAGGGTGTCACGGCACCCTAGTTAAAAAAGGTTGACTACACTACTCTAGCACTACAAGCCTTAGAATGCATAGAATTGATAATTATCTGAGTGATAAGTGCTGGTCAAATGCTGATATGATTGGCTGGGTAACTCTTTGGGTGACCATATACAATCCATAGAGGGGGGTGCATCCACCCAATTATAAAAACTGTTAAAGCAAGTGTAGATTTTATGGCAAGGGTGGACAATACATATTGAATTCAGGAGCCAGTCTGTCCAATCCAAGAGCCAGCAGACATTTTTGTAGGAGCCAGCTCCACTGACAATAATTAGAAAAAAAACTAAAAGGTTAGGCACCAGCTGTAATGTGAAAGAGGCATTGGCTACCTGGCTCTTAAGACTGGTCCAGTCCTGGTTTAATAATGTAACAGCCCGGGACATCATCTAGTTAAAATGGGCGAAAAGGTAAAAGTTGTGGGTGGCAGCATGTGGCCTAAAAATCACAGGTAATCGCACATGGAGTGAATACCTGCGTGCAGTTAGGGACATATGATTGGCTCTGGATGCAAACAGTCTGCCTCCAGAGCTGCTCATCTGCCCCCAGCCGCATATAATCACTCCTTGAGAAATTGAATAAATGAAAACAGCCATAGACAGTGTCTGACAATGCCGTTGATTTGTACAGGCTTATGACGGCAGGTGAAAATAAACACCTGGCCATACCTGCTGATCTGGGCAGTGTATAGCCATAAATCGCCATGCGAATGAGAACCCATTGCAGTTCTCTACATGTTGCCCAGTGACTTTTATACAGCCTGGCACATGAAGAGCTGCACTGGCACAGCTCCTCACAGACACTCAGAAAAGAATTTCACAGTAACCATATCCCGAGGGAATAAAACATGATCTGCACACAGTGTGCCTGTGGGGCACCCGCAGCCTTCAGTGAGCCAGGGCGAAAGTTCTTATTCATCCTTTACTGAAGTGAGGGATGGGATGGGACAAACTGAAAGGTCAAGGTTTTGCATGGGCATCATGCATTTTTGAAATATCGCTACATAATATTAATTTGCTTATTTAATAGTATAACCGTACTTTAAAAGCACATGGACTATTTTAATACAGGGGGTCCAAGCAACTTTGAAAATATAACCTATTAGCTCTGCCTATTCTTTTGTTGTGTTCTAAGAGATATCATTACTCTACCAGCCCAGCATTAAGATTGTACTGTTTACATTTAGCTGGTGTGCAGTCTGAACTGTAACTGCAGACAGGGACTGAGAACAAGGGAAGCATCTCTTTCACATGCTTGATTCAATGTTCGTCAAGAGCCAAAACATTTATTTATTTAAAGAAGAATTCAGGGTGCAAATTGTATTAACCCTTGCAGTGGGGCTTCCCCTGCCCTGCAAGGGTTACCTGCTCATTTTGGCGTAGGGTAAAAAAACAAACAAAAAAAAAACCTCACCTAATCCTTGCAGTCGGCAGCATTCCTTCCAGCCTCTCTCCTACTCCACTGCAGTGATGGTATGCCCCTTGGTGTCCGCCCGTCCTATACACTGTATTGGACATGATGACTCACAGGACCTTAGACCGTTGCAGCAGAAAGGGGGGAGATGCTCCAAGGATCAGGTGAATACAACTTTTTTTTTTTTTACCCAAGGCAAAAACTAGCTGCACTACACTTATTTATCATTATCAATTTATCACTTATTTATTATTTACTTATTTATCACTGAAGATCATTATTTGACAGATTTCAATCCAGGTTTCAATGTAAGGATATACGCTGTCAACATGATTGTCCTGCAGGAAGAACGGCTGCTGAACCATGATGAGTGATTGCAACCACAAGCTTTTTTAAAACATGCATACAGCGAAATCCCACTCTCCTGCTTCTGGAAATCTACCAAGGGGGGTGGTGCTGGCAGTCTTTTGATAAACAGGTTACCCAGTATAACATACATAAAGGAGAACTATGAGGTGAGTGCTCTTCAATCACCTCATAGTTCTAGCCGACCTGTGACAATGAAACTGTCACAACGAGCTACAGCTCGCGGTATACTGAGCCTTGGGTGACGGGAGGACGCTAGTTTGTGTCCTCTCGTTACCCTAAGGAGAATTATGGGGAAAAGCCTTAACCCCATAGTTCTCCTTCAAACATAACCCAACAATAACACACACATCACCCATAAACTGATGACCATGTCCTCAGAATGGTCAATTTGCTCAAGGCTGCGTCGCCACCTATGCTAAGGAGGAGAGTTATCAGTGGTGACCATCCAATCACTGCAGGACTGGAACCTCTTTGGAGGTGAGATCCAAGAGGGCACCCTGTGTCACTTCCTCCAGATGTAGGGTACACTTCTGGATCCCACCTCTGATGGAATGAAGACCTCACAAGCCCCCTAAGATTATATATTAGGGGCAAAAAGAAAAATGTCTTCACTTGAGAAGATTAAAAAAAAAATTATTGGGAAAGAGAAAGCTGCCAGTAAAAGTGTTCAGCTCTCATGCTACCAGATATACATCTGATTTTCTCTGCTGGCTCACTTCTGTGATCTTATAAGTAAATTATTAATAAACTGTATCATCTGGAAAAACTGTTGATAGCCTCCCCAAGATGCATCCATAAATTTATTGTTACTTGGAGACCTCTTTTGGCACATAAACCAGATGGGGTCCTGAGTTACGCATAATAAAAAGTATTTTTGCACTAAAACTAACCGGAGAAACTTATGGAACTTATTAGATGTAAATAGCACTTGAAGTGGAAATAACTCAGAAATGCGTAGTGTTCCCCCAGAGCACCAGCAAACTTCACTGTGATGGTAAACATTCCATTCTTCTCCCTGTCTACAAGTCACTATCTGTGTTCCTGGCAACAAAAGATCTATGTATCCAAGATGTGATACCGGACTTCTAATGGCCTCTGGGAAGATTTTCCGCATTTCAGGAGAGAGGCTCAATATTTCTTCAAGGTTCAACACAGAAGCAGTGAAACTGGGATGTTTGCTTAGCAGATACCAAGGTTAATTACAAGCTTAATACATCATTATGTGTTTTAGAAGGGAAGAGAGAAAGTCTTGTATGAAATTGCTAGATATAGCTATGTATCTGTCAGAGTGATTGAGTTTACTGGTTTACTGGTTTAATTTAATTTAATGCCAATTCGCCTATTACATATACGGTACTCATTTTCATTCTTGCCCTGCCACTCCATTCAGCAATTGCCAGCAATTCTGCATATGGAAGAATCATGCGACTCTCTATCAGCGCTGTAACAGTGCTGGGGCTTTGCGATTGGCTCAGTGCTGTCACATGGAGTGGAAAATCCTCAGTCACTTGTAAGCTCCCACTGGGATCAACCCAGAGCTTACACAGGGCGTCTTCTTCTCCCTCCTTGCCAGTGAATTGAAAGTAACGAAGAGAAGTATTAGCTACTTCATGGCTTGGCTCTAAACTGAACCCATTTCTTTGACCAACATGAGACAGGGCTAGTATTAGTGAAACGATATAGCTTCGCTGCATCAGAATTGGTATAAAACATGTGGATCATGGAGGCACTGATTCTATCAGAGCCAAAGCACTCAAGTGTTTTGTTTTATAGCAGTTCCCCTTTCAGCATTTTGAACATAAATGAATTTGTTTCTAGTGTTAATATGAGCCTCTTAGTTATCTGTTATTAAAGAGTTTTATGATACATGGACCTACACTCCTGTAAAGTTATTTGCATCCATACAACCCTCCCCCCACCCGCAATCTGTTTTTTACTTTTTAACTCCAGCCCTCCCCACGCCTCCATTACTTGCTAGGCAAGAGTAACATGTCCTTTGATACAGCAGCCTCTTTGGATTTCTACTTCAGCTATCCAGAAGGCATTGGCTTTCCAACAGCAGGTGGAGAATGGTGGAGCTGACAATGCATCATCAGAAGATACAACTAACTCCAGATGACATAAGGAAAAAAGATGGCGGCACAGAACTCGGCATCTGGCAGGAGATCAGAGGATGCTAGCAGAACGTTGAATTTGTTGGGCATGTGAGTATGTTAACAGGTTAATAGGTAATAATAGTTAATAGGTAATAGGGAATGCTAGAAAAAAAAGCACATGGTGGGTGAAATTCCTCTTTAAACCACCCTCCTGCTTTTTACTTAATAGTATTCATCATGCGTCAAATTTGTTGTCACGATGAAGAAAAAATTAGGCTCTAGCTATTGTCTCCAGGCAATTAAAGATGTGTAGTTAAATCTCCCACAACAGAATTACGAGTTGTCTTGTCACCTGACGAGCACATTACATGTATTCTATTCTAGTACAGGACTGGATCCCTCTTTGTATGAGGACAAAGACAATGCATTCCATTGTTATTCATAGTTCTGCAGTAGCAGGGAGATACTGGCAATGTTCTTTAAAACCTGAGATTTGCTGGCACACATCTCAAGTAATTCTCTTTTGAAATATACTAAAATAAAAATGCAGCCAGTAGAATATAGATTTATAAATCTGATGCTTGAAAATATTCTAAAGATGATGTCCCACCTGTTTAGCTAGAAGAAGTTTTCATCACAGTGAAGTTGACGTGTTTACGGGAACAAACCCCAGCATTTGTACCAGTGGGGTCCTGCAGCCTTTTAGCAATTGTGCAGCCCTCGGATCGCAGCAGTCAGTAGATACGTGGGAGCATTGATTTGTATAGGGACCCTAATGGCTGTGATCTCTAGCAGTATCATGTAACTTGTTTCCAGTCTCTGTCTGTTTCTTGCAGCATGGTTCCATGTTCTACTGTAGTATAGTCACTGCACAATACCATATAACTGAATATAATTTGTGGTCCTTTGGTGATGATGTTTCACCTTGTACACCTCAATCGATTTGTTCCCAACACATATTAAAACTGAGGAAGCCACTTGGATGAGCTGTGAAACATCTTGAAAATTACAAGTCCATGTATTTATTACAAGCTATACCATGACCTACATAAACGAAAACAATTTTAGACAAGTGTTTTCCGACAATAGTTTATTTTCAAACGTGTAATGTGTATCACGTCCACAGGGTTTGATGGAGTATTACTGAGTGGAGAATCGGCAATCTGTAATATCCAGCAATGCCCCATAATGCCTAGTGACGTGTGATGACTGACTGAACTACTGTAACACTGATGATCAATCTGAGCTAAGTCTGAAGGCAGTAGGGGCATTAATGAATATATTTATCCTTCAATCATTGCAACTTCCAGAAGATACAGAAAGGTTTGGCAGGGGATGTAGTACAGGGGACAAGAATCGCAATACTATGTGACGTGCATATTTTCCTAATTCTCTCCCCTGACCTAGAACCAGTTGGGATAGCATGGCAGGACACTACATATTGAAAGTAGCCATGCCCTAAACATGAACTCTCGTATTGGCTATACCAGAAAATCAGATATTATCAGGGTGTATCAGGTAGTTGGTAGGTAGTTGTATCAGGGTGTTACTTATATCTCTATAGACCGAGATGTTCATATATACACACACACACACACACACACATGTTCTGCTTTAACCTTCTGCTGCA
>NW_017306839.1:801006-805815 GCF_000935625.1 Nanorana parkeri
TTTAATATTTTGCTTTGTCTTTATTATTAGTTTATTAATATTAATAATACTTTTACCAAATAATGGAGGTCATAAGGAATAAGTCAAAGCCTCCAGTAATAGGAGCTACTAAACTCACTCTAAGTATACAACCACAAAGCAAAGTTGTATTCAGACCTGTGTTAAATGTTTTAGTGCTGCCTCTATAAACCTCACTCAGTCTGGGTACTCAGCCATGATAAAGATGTACAGTGTGTTGACAGAAGAAGAAGGATAGGGTTTGGCACGCACTGAACACTGATGTGCCATACCTCCCAGCTTGCTAACCGAACGATCGAGCGGAAAAGTCCTACCAGTAATAAATGTTGCATGGAAATGGATGGTGAGACTATGAGAGGAATTTGGAATTTTTTTTTTTTAAAGTATGTAAATAGCTTAGACAGACATGCCACCAATCAAACCTTGCAGCCCAGCCACGCCACTACAAGGGCGGCGTTTCTTCCACCTTTAATTAAAAAAAAAGATGTTCCTTACTGTTTTCTTCAAAGGCCAGGTCAAATTCAAAGTGACTTTGCCATAAAAACCCCAAGATGGCTTTGGGCCCCTGCCTGTAGTAACACAGATTGGTTCTCAACTGCTAGGGCCCCCATTCTGCTGTTGTTTGAACTGCTCAAATTAGCATATAATAGGGCCCATAGAGCTTGTTAGGTGTCTACTTTTTATGAGTGTGGTGGTGCCTTATATCCAACTACAGCTATGTTGTAATAATAGAGCTCTGGCAATTGAAACATTTAACATGGCGAAAGATATATAGGAAAAAAAGTCCCCTCTTCTATGAATGCTGTATTTTATTGCAACCCACTACACCTCACCTCATGTCCCCACCAGCCACAGCATGGAAACTCAGCTGGGATGCATAGGAATTAATACAATTTCATTTTCGCCATTTCAATCAAGTTACCGGCCCTTAAACACATTGGAGTGTGTTTACACTTATTTAGCCTACTCTTGGCTTTCTGCTGGAAGTGATTCAGGCCCCCCTAGTTGACCTTCTCCTTCGTCATGTGCCCCATCTGGTGTATAGGTGTCAGCAGGCAGAGCAGGGGGGAGATCATCCTTCCTGTGAATGAACCTGAAAGTGATGATCATTTCATCACTTCCGGTTTCAGGACTGTCATTTCCCGGCTTCTGTGGCTGGAGATGAAGTTAATGTTTGCTTGATTAGCTTCAGTGGAGTTCAGGGGAGACATTAAGGATCTAATAGACCCATGATGTCTAATTAAAAACAACCTGTCACATCCATTTTACTAACATGTAGCGGCTTGTTTAAAAAAATAAAGTTAAATAAAATCACTAAAAAATAAAACCCAAAAAAGAAAAAAGTTAAAGCACACGCGTACATACCAATGTAAATCCATGCATGAGTTGCGCAGATGTAAAAAAAACTATTGCACGAAACATTAGGTATTGCTGTGAATGCCAAAGTGATAGCAGTAATTCTAGGGCTAATATTTACAGTTAAATTGATGACTGTAAAGGCTTTAAAAGCATTTGCTATAAACAATTTCTGGTACTGAGGTTTTTCACCAATCCACAGGAACACGCAATTCTGAAGCTTGACATGTTTGGTATCTAACAAAAAATACCGGCGCCTTCAATTACAGGGTGCCCAGCAATTGGATGCAGCGAACACGAAAGAGGCAGCTCCCATAGGTCAGATTGACCACCAGTCTAAGAAACAAGGAACAAAAGAAAGAGCCTCCATAGTGTAAAAGAGTAATTTAATAATAAAATCACGCAGCTCTGAGGCTGTACTTACAACAATTCAGTTGAATAAAAACCAGTAGAGTAAGATGAGAAGTCGGAACCTCTAGCAGGGAGAGTCTGGAGTGATAAAATTCACCAGCGTCCTCTATCCCTGTGTTAGCAAAAGGTTTATGCGTTTCTTGGGCATGCCCCCTTCATCAGAGCCTATACCTATGGTATCTATTTACTCAGTGCAACCTCTTCTTTTATATTTTACTAATCAATTGGGTATTATGTGTTTGAGTGCATTACAATAATTTAAATGCATTTTGTACCGAAAATTTGGGTCTGATAAATAGATGTGCTAATATCACATTTAGTTAGCTTATTTGTATTGAAGTTACAGTCCATCACAGGAGTGAGCTTGGAGCGGTGGCTACTTTACAACACACACAGGGACCATAGGGAACAAAAGTAGCCACCCTCCAGAAGGAAGGACAGTGTCGGCACCAATTCAGAGATGATTTGAGGATCTACAGCCAAGTGATACACGAATAAGATACATTTTTAAGATTTAACTCCTGAGTTTAGTGTCACTTTAAGACTAAACGCTCAGGTTCTTGCATAAACCCGATGGTGAATGGTTCTCTATAAACTGGCATTGCGTAAGACTATACAGTTAGGAAGATCGGGAGAGGTCCAAAAATAAAATACAGCTTCATCAGAAATAGTCCAGAAAGAACCGGCTGGCAATCTGTTTTACTTTGGAAAAAAAAAGTTGACATATTTACAGTTCAATTCTGAACATCATCTTGAGGATGACCAATGTAGTCATAATATAATAAAGTGTTTTACTTAGAACAAAAAGGACATGTCTGGCAGCGTTTGCAGATAAAGGATTGTGCATTCCAGAAGAACCTCTTTGTTTTTTCCAGTAATTCCGAATACGTTTTAGGTTTGAAAAAGACCAATAAACTATTTTAAAAATACTATTAGTAACATTTATAAGGCTTTACATAAGCACACCAGGAACTAATAACATGAAAGATTATGAAATGTTATTGTAGGGGAAATTATTTCCTACATGTCTGTGCTTCTGCAGCAATGCAGAACTGATGCAAAAGCTTCTGGCAACCAATCGGATTTTAGTATAAAGTAATATTAAAGTCAAAAGGTTTTTAAGCTATTTCAGATGCTAATGACAATGAAAATAACAATTGATGTTTAAACGTTTTAGTTTCCTCCAGAATCAGTTGGTCACAAAGAACACTGGACCTGATTGGCTGTTTTAGGGTGGCTCCTTTCCTTTGTAGGGTCCTAGGGAGCCACCCTTGTGTTTGCAATTAAGCTCTGTGTGTCTCCTCAAAGACCGAGGCACAGCAGGGCAAGCAACTCCCCTGCTCCCTTGTCCTTCTCCCAGCTCATAGACAGTAGCTGTAGACTGCTCTGTCCCTTGTAATCTTGTACTAGACATTAAGTTCAGGGAAGCCGAGCCGAGAGAGTTGGAGCTGTTTGGAAACATGATGACTGTAAGTGTTTGAACAAAAATGTAAAGACATACTTTGCTGGGCAATGTATATTTATTTGATCTGGATTCAGTATTGAAAAAATATTTGAGAGTTTAATACTACTTTAATAAAGTATCTTTCAAATAATAAAGAAGTTCTCCTCTTAGTTGTTCTTAACGGTTATTTATCTCCTCCCCCTTTTCAGTGCCATGGGGATCCCTCCACCCCTTGCTACAAGTGTACTGATGCCTTATTGCTGGTCCCGAGCCCTAGATCTCTGCGCGACATCACAGGCACCAACAATATAGTAGCAGCCAGGGCAAGTAGAGTCACATAGGAACAAGTTACATGCCAATCAGACAGCAAGGCAGGCCAATGTGCAGGTCATCTGGTATAGGCACATGCATGTGCTTCAGTGCCCCTATTCACACTTCAGTGATTTGTTGCACATTTGCTGAAATACTTAACATGAAGATTCCTGTTATATTCAATATTGCCAGTGTACACCTGAGCACAGCGTCGCTCGGAAAACTGCTTGCGCTTTCTTCAGACAGAATGGTGAATTTTGGGACCAGCTCACTCTTAATCTGGTCCCCGGAAGGTCTCTATCCCTCCACTGCAGTAGTCTAGAGTAATCAGATCCAATACAGTGCACAGGACATGAGGACGCTGAGGAACATACCAGCGCTGCAGCGGAGGAGACCAGCTGGAGGGATGATCGGACGATTATAAACGTTTTGTTTTGACGGTAGGAAAAAACGAGCAGTTAACCCTTACAGTGTGGGGGTAGCCCCACTGCAAGGGTTATGAACATTTCTGCTTTAAAAAATGAATTCCACTTGTAAAGAAAAAAATTATAGAACGGTTGTTTTGGCATATATTTGCGTGAGCGTTCACAGAAATTTGTAGGGTGAACAGCCCTGCAAATTGTTTATAAATAGCGCTCATAGTGTCAATGACTAGGAAGAGCTCATTATATGCAGACTCTATAAACTGTACATATTGTAATTAACATTGATAAATACAGACTCAGCTTATGGGAACCAATATCATTATTGGATACAAGTTACATAATGAACTTGATTTGTAATTAGCTTGGGATTTAGTTGAAAAACAACATTGTTCTTGAACGACTAGCGACGCTAACGTTTTGTTGACTTTGACAAAGCCTAAAATAAAGCTTCTCCCTTCCTCAAAGGAAGAAACATATAAAGGCACATTAACAATATTTTCTCCCATCCTTTTTTATAAAAAAAAAAAAGCAATGACAGACAAAACAAATTGTGAAAGTTCGAAATGTTTTTTTTGTTTTTTTTCACACAATTCCTGCGCTTTGCAATTACAGCAAATCTTATATGTGCATTAGGGCTGCAACAACTAATCGACATAATCGATTATAATCGATTATTGAAAAAGTTGTCAACTTTTTCAATAATCGATTAATCGGCTTCCGATCAGTTGGCCCTGTTCACAGCTCCACACGATGTGCGCCGCACCTCCTCCCCACCTCACGCTCGCCGCTGCCAGACCCGCTCGCATCCACGCTCCACACGCCGCACCTCCTCCCCGCCTCACA
>NW_017306839.1:805879-824421 GCF_000935625.1 Nanorana parkeri
GGGAGGAGGTGCGGCGTGTGGAGCGTGGATGCGAGCGGGTCTGGCAGCGGCGAGCGTGAGGTGGGGAGGAGGTGCGGCGCACATCGTGTGGAGCTGTGAACAGGGCCAACTGATCGGAAGCCGATTAATCGATTATTGAAAAAGTTGACAACTTTTTCAATAATCGATTATAATCGATTATGTCGATTAGTTGTTGCAGCCCTAGTAGGGTGAACAAGTTATTTTGCCCAATATGGACATAGTACAAGTTCAATTTAGGAAAAAAGAGGGAAAAATGGGGATACAATCATTAAGCTCTGCAACCTTTTTTTTTTTTTTTTTACACTAAGGGCCTGTTCACACAACGTCCGTTTTCTGGGCTGACCTTATCCGTACGCTCCTACACTAAAAATGCATCCCAATGTATCCCAATGTGTTTTATGGGCTACAGTTCTCACGTGCGCAGTCCGTTCAGGTTACGACAGAAAAATACTGCATGTCACATTTTGTACGGTCAGGAAACAGTCCGGAAACGCAAAACGCGTCAAAAACACACTGCACTGCAGCAAACATACTGACAGCCCCACTCTAGAATTATTATTTTTTTTTTAAACTGGAACGCATCAAAAACGCGACAAAACACATAGCACCGCGTCTGCAGATCCGCAACTGATCCGGACCTGAAACTCATGTGAACAGGCCCTTAAGAATTATGTGTAAAATGAAAAATGATATATACAATATAGTCTCTCACTAGCATTAACACCGCAGTTTAGTGCAATCCTTACTATTGCATTGAACGGTGCCCTTGTAGTGATGTGAGAGCGGTGTTTAATACAGTAACACTGAGCCTAGGCTGTGTGCTGATACCTCCCCAGGAAGCAGGCCCAAGACAACCTGGACTCATTCAGCCCATTAAATAAGGGCAACTAGTGGCGGAAAAGAATTACTGCGGAGGTCAGCTCTGGGTTGAAAGCAAATATTGCAGCAAAAGCTTCTTTTTTATTTTTCATATTATTGGGCTATACTTAAAATTTTTGAATTCAGCTTCAAGCGTCTGAATCCTACTATGAATTTCCAGACTGTTTTTGAAACCACAAACTTTAATTGAGAATGATAGCCTTCACTGCCTTACATCATAACAGCCGAAGTCTCACCCACCAGTGCGTAAATCTGAAATATGTCAACATCTGTGGAAAAAATACATTCCACAAATACTGGAATTCCTGGAGGAGGAAGTTCTATGCACAGTGAAATGTATGCATACGGTTTATATTTCAGCAGCAGTAAATTTCATCAGAAGGGTTGGTTTTCACAATTTCATATTTAATCCTTAGAAAAAGTTTTATTCTGTAACGATGGGATACTGGATAGCACCGTGATCTTGGAGGGATGCAGAGATTTGACATTGAGAATTATATGTCGACATTTGATCTTCACCAGAAAGGAAAAAAAGGGTTATGGTATATTTTAATGTTAACTACTGATATGTTTAATGTTAGGGATCAAGTTAAGTCCTAAGGGTCAGTTTTAGGGCAGATATAAAAGACTTTGTATTGAAAGACTTTGTATGAATTTGACTTTGTATTATCCTTTTGCAGTCCCGTATATACATATGTTGTGTTTTATTGGACTGCCTTTAGTTTTGATTATGACACGCATTTGCCGTGGCATCATTTAAATAAGCTTACGCGATGTTACAACATTTCCATCCAGAGTTGCATTACATTTTCACCAAGATCTTGTAGTGATGATGGGAAAGTCTTCTCCAGCACATCCCAAAGATTCTCAATGGGGTTAAGGTCTGGACTCTGTGGTGGCCAATCAATGTGTCAAAATGATGCCTCCTGCTCCCTGAACCACTCTTTCACAATCTGAGCCCGATGAATCCTGGCATTGTCATCTCGGAATATGCCCAATGTGCCATCAGGGAAGAAAAAAATCCATTGATGGAAAAACCTGATCATTCAGTATATTCCTGTAGGCAGCTGACCTCATTGTTTTTGGGACTTAATGTTGCTGAACCTAAACTAATTATCCAATGAAAGGCTCTGACCTGTTTGCTTAGCTAAATCCAGGTTGTGACTTTTATCTTGGCCAGGCAGTGTAGATAGCAGAGAGAGGAATAAGCAAAAGGAATCCAATCATCAGTCTACTGCTGTACCTTCATTGTCCAGTTTTTAGGCTGGGGGTGGAGAGAAGACATCACCATATTCCTTAACTGTAAGAGATAATGTGGTGCCATCTATCTGACTTTGTTATCTGGCAGGGCTGTATCAACCTTAAGACAAGATAAACATAATTACAAATTCTTTGGCAGGTAAAATAGCTCCTTTATATGTATTCCATCTGCCCGAAGCTCCACTTAAAGTGTGAATTTAAAGAATTAGTGTAAGGGTTGAGGTTAAGTGTTAGGCTACAGGTTAACTGTTAATTTTAGGAGTATGATTAAGAGACACATTTCAGGGAAGGGTTATGGATAAAGTGAATCTTCAACCAAAAATTCTAATCTCAGGATACCACCATTGTGCTTCACATTTATTTCCTACCTTACACTTAGAACTTCAAGCATTCTCTGAGTACAGTCAACCAATGCGAGTAAAGGTGAGGGAAATAAATAAGGAATAAAGTGAGTTTTTCTTGCCACCATTTGGTTTGTGGTCACCGTAGGCACCCAGTTCTAGTCCTAGGCTACTGCCTCTCTGATCACCATAGTCAGATTGCCTAAGAGATGAATAACTACTGGCTCTGTGGTTAGAAGCCCCTAGAATTAACTTTCCTCTTGCTGAACATTCATAAAATTATTTATTTGTTAAGAACATAAAATAAAGCTAACAGGAGCTAATGGACCCCCCCTTCTTCAGGGCTTGAACAGAGATTTATAACGCAATGTGAATGAAAGCCTGAATTGAGGCATAAACCAACCTAGCGTGTCCTAACAGCAATGTAAACAGCCGGCTGGATCTGGACACCAAACAAATACATATTTTAAACAAATTTCAAGCAAGATGGAAGTTTGTACTAGGTGCTCCGGACCACACACCTGGGAGCAAGGGAAGGAAGTATAATAGCTTCAATTTCAGTTTTTGTATTAAGTGATTTATAAAAGATAAATATAACATATTTAATTCCTACACTACCTAAACATTTAATCCAGCATGCATCCATGACACAGTGTTTCAGTATGCTGGGCTTCCTAAAAAAAAAAAAAAAAAATCCTTGACCTGCCTATACACTATGCTGCCATTATATAACTGACTAAACCAGGAATTCCTGTCTCTGCGTCCTCCTCTTAACTATTCAACAGTCCACTTTATCTGATCTCTATCACTTCTCTGTTTAATGTTACAGCATAGGTGTGAAATAAACTAGATGAAGCTGTTGATGTTGCTTGGAGCTCCCACGTCCAGTAATACATTTAATACATTCAAATATTTTATATTTACCTGATTATCATTCTATTGAAGCCAATTAATATATACAATTAAGTTATTTCTGATTTTTGTTTCTTTGTGCAGAGTTAAATAATAATAATAATAACTGTAACAAGTATATTGTACATAGTTGGTCACTAGGAAGAATCCAATTTACTAGCCCAGAACATGAACAAGTCATAGTTGACATGTTCCCATGTATTCAATCTGATTTGAAATCATTGTAAATAACTAGTCAGGAGCATATGTAATTTAGCCTTTCATAAATCAATAGCACTTGATAATCCATTGTGAATCTGCTAACTCACATTCTGCCACCACGTGGCACTTGTCTTTTTTTTCTCTAAGCGATATGCAGAAAAAAATACAGAGCCACAACAGACTAACCAGGAAACCAGCAACCCTTCAAATCTTGATTACATTTCGTATAATAACCTTCTCACTCTCAGATTTTGCTTGGAAGGGTAACCTTTGCTCTGGAAGAAATAACAATTCTGCTTCCTAGAAGAGAAGACTTTACCTCCCAAAGAGGAAGCAGCTTAGTGCAGACTACCCAAATGTCTGAGATGGGAAAGACGGATATCCTTAGCCTCAAAACACTTTCTTGTCACATCCCTAGTCACACTTCACACATTAGAAAAATAACCAGACAGGTATCAAATGAGTTGTACAAAAAAAAACAAATTAATATAAAGGGTTTTAAAGAGATACTACCACTTAAAGTGTCATTCAGGAGGGTGTCATTCAGAATGAATGGCATCGCAACACACCAGCGCACCTAGTGGGCGGTACTGTGCGCTGTGCAATAGCATGTGACAAATGCATAGATCCCATGTCTTTAGCACAATTCTATGGTGAAAATAATAAGCCCTACATTGGGAAAGGGGGGGGGGGATGTTTGGCAGTTTAACATGGGAGAACTGGGCTGATAACACTGCTTGAGATTTCAGTGCAGCAGAGGCAGAGAGTACAAGAAGTTAGACACTCGCTGGGTTTCTGTCAGGATCAACTGTACCTGCAGCATTTTTAAAAATTGGGAAAATGAGCATGTACTGCAGAGGTGGGCTAAATGTATTTTTTATTTTGCCCAGTCATACACTTTAATGGTCACTGCAGCCATGCAAGATGCCACATACTTCGAGGTTCATAAATCATTTAGAAGGTGTTCATGGTGCCAAGCCCAGTGCAATGGCTCAGTAATCTCTAGAGGTGGTGAAAGACATCAGCGTTTAAAAACAAGTATGCATTTAAATAGTTAAGTTAAATATTAACATGCTGACCTATACATTTTGCAACTGTTCTGCTTTTCTGCTAATTACACACTGCAAACAAAACAATGTGAACTATTCTACACGCTGACAACATATAGCAGGTAATTATTAACAGGGTCCAGCGAGCTATAAGTTATAAGTTCCATTACAAGATTGAGTTAAGCTGGCCAGTAGAATTTCTTTCAAAAATAAAATTGTATTCAGAACATTCATTTGAATCCAATCAGGGCAAATCGATGACCGATTTCGACCATAGTGACAAATCTCAGGTGCCAGGTAGCCAATCCTTCCTAAAAATTACAGCTGCCCTCTAACGTTTGGTTTTCTCTAGTTGTTGGCAAAGGAGCTAGCTTTGAAAAATTTCTGCTGACTCCTGGATTGGACAGACTGGCTCCTCGATTCCATATTCATTTGCCCACCCCTTATATATACCCAACTCCTAGTGCCCGAGAACATATTTAAAGAGACATTGTCACCTGCTACCATGCAAGCCAAAGTTACCATGTCTCAGGAAAGAGCCGCCTCTCTTATACTGAACTTACCAGCATTCCCTTGCTTCTCCATCCTCTGCAACCAGCATTTCCAGGTAATATGGGGCATGGGATCTCTTCCCCTGTGGCAGTGCTCAGTTCTAGCAGCCAATTGATAGAACAAAGGGCCCAATCAAATGACAGGGGGAGTGATGTCACTGATCCTGGGTCACCAACATCAGTGACTTCAGTGCCAGATCTGGAGGAGGAAGGAGTGGGAAGGAAGCACTGGTAAGATGAGAATACAGTGGTCAAGTGGGGGGCCTTTGCAAATACATGATCACATTGCCCTGCATGGACAAGGTGGAAGTGTCTCTTTAAAACCATTGTTAAAAGTGAACCTTTATTTGCCCATCCAACAGGTTTACTTTATAGGAGAGACCATGAGAAGCCAGTACTCACCTTCCCCATACAACCATCCCTATCTGGCATTGTACCTCTCAAGAAAAACTCAGGTAACTGCTTTGTTGTAAATAGCCAGCCAGTTGTGTGAACAGACCTAGATATCAGAAGCATAAATTACATACACAGCTAAATGAGGTAGAGAAAGCACACAACCAACCCTTCCTTCAGGAGAAAGTTAGCAGCTTATGCTGGGCTGTCCCTTTCTAAAGTCTAGAATTCTCTGCAAAATCAGAGTCATGCATGCACATGTGTTAGATAGGCATCTGTGCAATCATCAAACAAACATCTGTTGGCAAATATTTTAATTTCAATATTAAATTCATAATTTGGATTAAATCAAACATACATATTTATACATAAATGAAAATTAGGTGCTGTGTGCGTGTCCGTGCCTCCTCCACTGTACAGATACAGCAGACCTCCCACTCATATCCAATGATCCTCTGGCTCAAGAGATCAGCCATTCTTTATATCAGTAGCCTTTCCAGCTCCCTAACTTGAGACACAACTGCTAATGGATTATTTAAAAGAGCTAAACAACATCATTTTATATTCCAGCAATCATTACGTTTAATTTAAAGCCTTACACGTATCGGAGCAGAGTACTGGAATACAGAACATGAACATCAGGAGGCCTTTCTGTAAAAAGGGAAAGCTGGGTTTCTCAGGCCAAGAAAGATGACACGGGTCTTTATGCTATAACAATCGCATTAAATAATTACGAAGATGCGCTTGCCTGACCTTTGGATGACCGCAGCTAGAGAGGAAGCCACAGGGATACATGTATCGGATACATGCAAAAAAGATGGGATGTATTGATGCTGACAGCGATCTTCACACAGCATGACATGCCCGTAATGTAAACCAATAAAGCTTCTGGCAAACAAAGTTAGTATAATATATAACAAACACACGGGCCAATTTTTCCTATAAGGGACCTGTCACTTTGGATAAGACATATTGCTACAAAAAGAGGGAAATAATGAGGGGTAGCTATTGTTTTTTTTTCTTCAAAATTTCAGTGTTTTTTTGTGTGTGTTTTTTTACAGCAAAAGCATCAACATAAAATATAGGAGATGCCACTAATGACACAAGGGTGAGGATCTAAAGCATGTTACTTCAGAAATACAGTGGGAGCTCAGGGGCATGTCTATAGAGAATAGAACCAAATTTGTGCCTCTGTCCAAACGTCTGACACCTATAATTGGGTATATATATATATGCTAAAACTGCCTCTGGCACAAATTTACCATGTGCACAACTTATAACAGCAAAACTGACACTTAAAAATAAAAATAAATGTTTGCTGGTAAATTACATTTCCCTGCCTGCTTGATGTGGGGTCTCCCCCAAGTTCAATACCAGGATCTGGTATGGACATTAAGTGGGACCTTCATGCAAAAAAAAACCCCACAACGCGGGGTTGCTTCTAGAATCCATACCAGACACCAGACCCCATGCTCGACCAGGAAAGGGAGAATGGGGGGGGAGGAGGGGTGGTGCAGTCAGGGGGCCCTCCTCTTACCAGGCCATATGCCCTTAATATGGGAAGAAACTAGCGGCCTTTTAGGAAAGTTGTAACTTTTAGTAGCCGTAGTAATACCTCTTCTGTATGTACACTTCCTCTTCAATGCCAGCCTTAAAGAACAGCCTTTCTTGTTCGGATGCTTGCTGAATGCCAAATCCCTAATGCTAAATGATGCGACGCCCCCTTTCAAGCTGTGCTCTGGGCATATGCAATGCTTCCTATACCCTGGATGCGCCACTGCTTGTGGCAACTATACAGAAAAAGAATCAATAATAAACTGATTTATGTTGATCAGCTTAGAGCACAATTGTGCTAAAGGTTTAAAAAGCTTCCCTGTACCCGCTTTCAGATGACTCTTCATGGAGCCTCTTCCAGTTGTGGAGACCAATGATCAGAAGCTGCTCTCTCTGTAGCCAAATGGCCCATGAAACCACCCTTTTTAGACCACAGAGTGCTCGATTGGAAAGATTTCCTCTTACTTCCTGTTCTTCTCACCAGACAGGAAACAAGGGCAACTCAGGCAGAAGTAAACTTTTTTTATGATAGAGTAGAGGACTTCTGGAACCCCCTATATGGCTGGACATACACTTTAAGGTGGTAATGTGTGTGGAGGGGAGAATTTAAAGAACAACATTGGGAAACCTCTGTGGAATCATTCTGCTTTTCTGAAAACGTCCGGTACTCGGCAGGTCTCATTACCTAAACTGTTTAATGAACCAACTAAATAAGATAAAGTTGCGTTCACTATTCACTATTGAACCACTCATGTACTAGCGATAATCCAGTTTTCCCCCCTTTCACATAATCACATAATGTGGTATTCAAAAAAGAACACGGGTTCACCTTGTTTACTAACATACACTTTGCAGCCCCTAGACCAGGGGTGCCCATTAGGTAGATCGTGATCTACCAGTAGCTCACAAAGCGGATGCTGGTAGATCACGATTGTAAGTCGGCTCATTATCACGAGAACCCTCCTATGGTCTGTTTAGCCCCTCCCCGTCTGCTGCGTATGACACATGAAGGCAGAGGCCGAGAGCATGAGAGCAGTGACTTTAGGATGGAGGGCTAAGCACGAAAGGAGGAGAAGTACGAGGTCTAGCTTCCCGGTGTTCTGTAATATTGCAGAGCAGCGACTTTAGACAGAGCAAGGAGAGACAGCCAGGAGAGAGAGGAGAGACAGCCAGGAGGATGAGCAAAGAGAGACAGCCAGGAGAGAGAGCAAGGAGAGACAGCCAGGAGAGCGAGGAGAGACAGTTTGGAGAGTGAGAGGGAAGGTTTTTTTTCGTTGGTAGATCTCATGTAGCTCGTCATCTGCTGTCATTTACATGAAAAGTATACATGGATGCCCCAGGTAAACAACCTCCAATGCTAGTAAATTATTCACTACTGTGCTGCCTTATCTGTCATGACTCTCTCATTGGAATATAACCCTGGTCTCCTGACACATCCAGTAAGGGCCATCTCCTCCGAATAACGCTGTCAATGGATCACTCCAGTTTGTGCAGACATATGACAGATGCAACTATATATACAAGGTACACGCTAACCCATATAACCCATTGAAAGCTGTTCCCTAAGGTGACACGCTTAGTACATATCCAATGTATAGAAAACATACACAGCATACAGGGGGCATTTCTCATTCTTGTTGCATCTCTTTTGCCCAGTATATTGCCACAAAGCATATTTGATTGCAAATTGCGACTGATTTACTATCTTAGTGTTGATTCTTTACAGGAATCTGTTGCAGAGGAAGAATGTTGCAAATGTGCGACAAATCGAACTGTCACACATCATCATTTAAAGCTTCTATTCCGACTGCTATTCATTCAGACTGAAAAATATATCACTTGCTCACTCTTCTTCCACTTACACCTTATACCAAAATGAGTAGATACACCTTATATCAGCACCTGTGTTCATCATCAGAGTTTATTACAACATTGCCGATCTTATAGGAAGCCACTGTTCTGCTAAAGTTGTAACAGCAATTCACACAAATACCTGCATCCTCATCAAAATGTGCTACAATGTTGCCAGTTTTGTTGTTTAAATACCAAATTAGTCACACATGAGTGAAGCTGCTGCTCTGTGTGAAGGTAATTTCAACCATTAATTAAAAAAAACAACAACATTACACTCATAAGGCTCAATTGACACAACAGGATAAAGATACTTATTTTCAAAAAAAGTGATAGTTATTTTTATTTGAATCCAATGAGATTTAAAAATGACAGTCACATGACTTAAATAAAGATACTTATTCTTGTGATCAAGCTTTTTTATTTTACTTTTGCATTGGAGCCAGTAAAGCATTGCAACCACCAGTGCATCATGCTGCAAAGCTCGGGCTCCTGTACATTTTTTCTCCAGTCCCTGTGCCTGTCCACAACGGGGTACAAACATTAATTAACATAGATGGGAGGAAGAATAAAATTGACAGGAGTGGTGACATCACCGCACTTTGTATTCTATTGTGAGCTACAGGTCCCTCTGTCGCACCGGCAGACATTCACATTCAGGCTTCTCCATTCATAGATCTTGTCAAAAGATCTGTGAATGGATGATGTGGCCGTGTGGCCGGAGCCAAGCACAGCCGTACCAAATAAAAAAAACAGGGGAGAAGAATCTCGCAATTCAGGTAAGTGGGGGGGTAGGTGTAGGAGGAAGCTGGGGGCGGGGAATGCAATGTGGTCATGTTTCATGTTACACCCGGAATATGGGTATAACTTAAAACGTGGCCCAAAAGGTAAACTTTGCCTTTAAATAGCAAGTTACTTGCATGTGAGTGAAGCTGCTGCTCTGCTTAAAGTGTATATAAACCCAAAACCTGACAAAAACACAGTAGCCACCAGAAAAACTGCAATAACCATGTTACATTAACCTCTTACCGAGCAATGACAGAATTATTCCGCCAAAATTCTTCAATAGTTAAAGGCCGATGGCGGAATATTTGAGTCATGAGGGAAAATGAGCACTGGTCCCTGGTCTGTTTTTTGTATTTTTTATAAAAAAAATAAGAATTTATATATGCATATGTCACATTAAATTAAAGCCCATTTTGTCCTTTAGAAAACGGTATATAATATGTGTAAGTGCAATGAATAAGGAAAATGGAAATTATGGTTAAACAAACACATAGCAAACATTGCAAAATTGCTCGTCCCCAGGAACTAAACATTTTCTGAAGCTGCGTCAATGAGGGATTAATGAAATGTTAAAACTTTGCTCTAAAATGTCTTTATCAAAGGCTCTCAGTGGTTGTCACATGACCACTCCTGTCCTTAGCTCCAAGGGTGATGGGCAGAGACTCAAAAACAAACCAACAAAAAAAACCCCAAAACATTTGCGGCTTCTATTCACATCACAGATCCCAGGAGCACTTTTGCTTCATAAAGACAGCGTCTGTGGCTGTCTGAATACCTGAACAGGGACTGCATCTGATAAAGCACGCTCACTGTTTGGGAATATATATACTGATCATTCAGTATATTCAGATAGGCAACTGACCTCATTTTTTGGTGACTTAACATTGCTGAACCTCGACTAATTATCCAATGGAAGGCTCTGGCCTATTTACTTCATCATCATCACCTTAATCCAGGTGCTGACTTTTTTTGGACAGTCAGTGTATAATAAAAAAAAAAGTGCTTCACCTGCCATACACTTAAACATTATATAATGTTACAAAAGAGTAAACTTGAAGTACATGTCTCAAGTCAACTTTGGGAGTGCTAAGAGAATCCATCCTTTAATTCTCTCTTAATTATCTCTGTTGGGTTTCAGGTCATACAAGTCTGACCTGACCAGCTTTTCTACTAGCATGATGTACAGTCACAGGCTCCGTTTTCCTGACAACTGGAAACATATGGTGGAGAGAGGATACTAATATTTCATTTTGAGATTGTTTATGGAGGTTTAGAATTGGTTGTCTGGAAACCAGTTATCCAGAAAGTTCCCAATCACCATTTTCAGCAATGTAAGTAATGGCTCCTGTCCCCCGCGAAGGTCATACGCACAGATACAGGGCACTGGATATTTACAAAGACAAGGATCTTCTTTTTTTTTTTTTTGCTGTACTTTGTTCTTTATTTAGCAATTCCAGGGAAATCAACAGCTCATACAGTAACTAAAGTGCTGTTATTATATTACAGTATTCCCTGCGTGACTCCTTGTAAATCTCCCACAGACGGGTCATTTTTTTAGCAAAAACCTGATATACATTATAAGTGTAATATTAACATTGTATCAATTGAAGATTCCTAATTCCAAATCTTTTTTTTTGGTTAGGGATCTTGGTGCAGCATGTTTAAACATGGGATCCCCATGCTTGTAGCACAGAGAGGCACCTTGTTCAGAAAGAGGTGGGTATGAGTATATAGTTCAATTGGCAGTAGGGCTCACTTGCAGGTTAGGTTAGTATTAGGCTTAGCTTTTACGTTTTAAGTAAACTGCTCACAGGATGAACAGGTATTGTTGGGCACTTATCGAACAGAACAGATGCAGCAACAGTTTTAATGGTATATTTACTATATCAAAAGGGAGCAAATATGGGAAGTTTATTGTTAGTAGTTAGGGAAACACCAGGAAGGCTACAGTTCTCAGTCCTGGCATATTTGCACCAGCTCCAGCTACCAAAGCCAAGAACAAATCTATCATCCTTATCCAAAGCCAAGGACTCACGATGGCCAAGACTGCCCACGCTTCACCCCATCATCCATTTCTATTGTCCAGAGTATCTATTACTGGCTATATATTCGTAGGCCTTATTTTAAAACAAAATTCCATTCTAGACAAATGTTAATGAAGAATCGATATAAAGCACTCCCTAGCAAATTAAATTATCTAGCAATTCTCTGTCCAAGATTAGGAATCCCAAGACTGAAAACACAGTGGCACAAAAAGAAGAAATTGCTTGTTCTGTGGGATGCAGCTAAACTATTAGAAAAGGCAAAAACTATATTAACTTATCAATCAGGGCCTTATCAGTATTCAACTCGTGGAACACCAACTGCAGGCCAAATAGTTATAATATATATATACCGACATTTATCTTGCTTGCTCTCTCTTTAAAGGGAAACTGTCATGATAAATTGTTGGAGGCTGCCATTGCTTATCTTTCCTTTTTAGATTGTAAGTTGTATGGCTGTCTTGCTGATGCTTTGGCTTTAGTGCTGTCTGAGTTACTGGCCCTGAACACGTAAATAGATAAGGAATTCTGACACTTCTTTACAGTATGCTTGTTCCAGCTCTTTGATGCAAATGAACTTAAAGTGATATTAAAGCTAGGTATGCACAGATACTTTTCGAGTACCAGTGCAGATACTCGGCATTTTCATGAGAACTACCAGGGTTGCAGCGGTTGCAGCTGGGACCTGGCTCTGGCACTCCATCACTGTCCTGAAATCATTAGTCTGTATTGTTTTAGAAAAACTGTTACATGACAATGAACAAAAATGTATCAGTACTCGTACTTGTAAGTACTCGGCAAGTACCAGTACTCGTACTCGCAAAACTAGTATCGGTGCATCCCTTTATTTATATTTATAAAAACAAAATCGTACATTATAACAGAGATGTACAAATCCCGGGAGCTCCGTGTGTTCCTTACAAATGACAGCTGCCTCCTAACTTTTGAATTTTTCTCTAGTGTAGTCTTGGAGCTCAAAAGTATCGGTACATGTACTCGTACTTGTACCGAGCACTGTACTTGGTATCTGTGCAACCCTAATTAAAGCCAAAAGATTTTTAGACTATTTTAAATGCTGATGAAATCGCTTACAATGGATGCTGCTCCTTGATGTTTAAAAGTTTTAGTTTCCTGCAGAATCATCTAGTCTCCTGAGCACTGGCCCTGATATCCTGTTTTATGGTGGCTCCTTTCCTTGCAGAGTCCTATGGAGCCACCCTTTTGTGTGCTAGTAAGCTGTGTGTGTCTCTACAAATACACAGACACAGCAAGGCAAGGCACTCCCTGCTCTCTATTCATTCTCCCTCCTTCTTGCTTCCTCTCCAAGCTAGTAGATAGGCAGTTGCTGGAGACTGCTCTGTCCTATGTAATCTTGTACTGGACAGAAAGTTTAGGAAAGCCAAGCTGAGAGAGTAGAAGCGGTTCGAAAACATGATGACTCTAAGTGTTTGGGTAAAAATGTAAAGAAATACTTCACTGGGCAATGTATATATGTTTGATCTGGATTAATTATTGAAGAAGTTTGAAAGTGTAATAATACTTTAAGTAGACACAGCCAGGCATTATGAAGCAATGGCAGCCCCCATACTTTTCATAAAAGAGTCACTTTAACAAAATCTGTATGCATGTAAAATGAAGACCATCATGCTCTCTGGTTCCTAAACGGCACTCTTTGAGCCGATCACTGATCTGCCCACATACCCAGAAAAATTAGAGCACAGAACAATGTGATAACACATTGTAGTCTGTAATAGCATGAAGCGTTTGAATGGTGCCTGCAATTCATTAGATGAAACTAAGTAAGTAAAGAGGGCTTTCTGAATTTTGTGCAGTTGCAATGTTCCCTGGATAGCTGTGAAAAACATAAGTTTTTAATGCTGTTCTAAATCAATGGGAACCACATTATAACATGTGTGAGCAGGCTGTAATAGACATGAGTGTCTTATTGGAAACAGGACATTTTTCATGCCAAATTTGTGTTCGGCAAGCTGCAAAAATGCTGCTTATGGCTTCTTCAAAGATGAATTGCAAGTACAACTCCAGGCAAAAAGCTAAACTTAGTAGCCGATATAAAAAGCTGTTTTAAGAAGAAAACATATACCGCACATTTAAAGAAATATAAAAATGAGATTATTAAATCGGATGAACGTAATAGAGTTAAAAAAATATATATATAAAAAAGAGAAGGAAATCCCAGTCATGTGACCTGTCAAACTGCATTTAGCAGAGAGAACTCCTTGGGGGCAATGCAGGTTGCACACGGCAGCCCGCATTTCATAAATGGATGGTAAAACATGCCGTGGGGTGTGTTCACCAGCATAGAATAAGATAACAAGAGAAGATAACAATACTTGATGTCTGTAGTTTATCAGGCCCAGGTGGAAAGTAGGGAATGATGACATCATGATCTACCTTCATCCAATCAGAGAACGCCTTGTATTCATTGAAAAGAATACAGCACATATGGAGGTGCCAGGCAAGCAACTCCCTGTGTTCAATGTATCAGAGGGAAATTCATTCCAGCAGTGCCTGAACAGGACAGTGCTTCCTGTATGTGGCACAGAATACTACAGTGATTTTCAGACTCTTGGATGTGAGATATCGCTAATTACAGGTAACCAATCTGGCCCAATGTAAATGTTAAAAAGACATTATTCCTTGAGTTCATCCTTAAATTGCAAGAGGGAATATTTAGTACCGGGGGTTGCCACAAGAAGCTTGCTACTGGGTCTTCAAGGTTGTGCTATATTAATAACATTTGTAGAATGGCTTGGTGCCCCCTGCCATGCTGGCAGTAGTCCTTTTTTTAGTACATGGAGCGCACTTAGACCCACATTATCAAACTCTGCATCTAGCCTAAAATATTTGGACACTTAATCATTTATCCGCAGGGATCAAGAACATGCGAATTTAAGACAAGCGTATAAATACACATGCTTCAAAGGTAAAGGAGAATTATGTAAATGTGGAAAGGCACAGTGATAAACTTATTATCTCTGACCTCAGACCTAATATGAGCATTAACTAAATACCATTAGACTCAGAGGGCAAACATTTTACCAAGGGCTACAAACTTTAATGGGAAATTCAACTTTTTATAAAAAAAAAAATTAATGCACACTTCTTCATAAAACAAAAAAAATGTGCATTCATTATTTTTTTTTTGCACTGGAGCAAGTAAAGCATTCAACTGCGACCAGTAGATCGCGGATATAATGTTCTGGCTCCTGCAGACTCTTCCTCCTGTCCATGTTTGTACTGAGATATGGACATTCAGTAATATGGACAGGAGGATTAATGAATTGAGTACAAGTGTAGTGACATCACCGCACTTGTATTCCATTGACTACTCTCTGCCTTGGTGGCTAATGGGACCTGTAGCTTCTCCATTCACACATCCTAACCCCCTGCCCACTGCTTGGTGGCGGCCATCACCAAGCGGTGGTAAGGAGGTAAGCTTTCCTGTCCAAACCTGAACACTATACCATTAAGGAACAAAATTGATGATCCATCTTGCAGCATATTGCAATAGAGAGGGAAGACCATCCTGTGAGAAGATCAGTAAGCGATTTCAGCATTTCCGGGTAGTTGGCCTGATAGAGGGTGTTGTATGACTGAGTCTTCACGTAATATAAGAGTACCCCTCCTGTGTTGCTTTACTATGAAGTAAAAAGGTGTGAAAGAAAAATTATTTGAGAAGTGTTAGGGGCATAATAGGACATCTAATCAAGAACATGAGGGAGACTTTACCTTGCTTAGGTGGCCCCCACAATCACCAGATCTCAATCCAATTGAGCATTTGTGGGACGAAGTTGAAAGAGCCATCAGGCAGCTGGTTCCACAACCATCAAATCTCACAGAACTGGACAGTGCTATTCATCAGGCATGTTGTCAGATTCCTCGCATCACCTTTCAACATCTCGTGGAGTCAATGCCAAGAAGAATCACCGCAGTATTGAAGGCAAAAGGTGGCCCAACTAAGTACTGATGGGGTGGTTATAATAATCTGGCCACTCAGTGTATATGTGAGGTTTAAATAAAGCAAGTTATAGTAAACACTGCCAGTTGCTGTTATCTTCCCTTGTGGGACAAATTGATTCTTTTATGTTACATTTATTAAAATATTGGCATATCTTCAACATCTTGAAATCAATCTCGTTCAATATTATAATTTGCTGGTTTGTTTTTCACAACTCTGACATATACATGAGCATTTATTTAAAAGGGGAAACACATACTGTGTTAGAACTCTCCTGCAGCAAACATGACAGAAGGAATTGAGTGATCACAAGCCATTGACCACCAGAATCAGATATGATTACATCTTATTAGGGAGTCTGTATACTAATATTATACTCATATATACTCATGTTATCACATTCTTGAATTTCTTACATGGTGCATGTGTGTAATGAGGTATCTCAGAATAAGATAATAGCAGAAAGTACAAAAACCCCAGAGGACCCTTCTAGGGTCGTAATGTATATGATCTAAAATGTGATCAGTGAAGTGCTGAATCCATGATGTACACCTACATGTCGGCTAATAGGAGTGGTCATTTTCTATTAGCTATGAGGTAAACATGGTTATAGATACGTTTACAGAATGTTTGAGATGTTTTCCCTATGTAGAACATGCCATGGTCACATTTCATAAGGTAGATAACCCCTGTTGTGGAGTTAAAGGGAGGTAAAAGCAGATTGGACTCATGTGCCCTTAGTAAAAATGGCCACTGTGAAAAGAATGAGAAGAAAAGCAAAATAATGTATGCCAAATATAAAAAACCTGCAACTGTTCATAAGTATTTGTTGTAGATTGTCTGCCCCGACCTAGGAACCAGTGCACTGGCGATCCTGAGCTCTGGGTTTTTCCGGAGCAGTTCGGAACAGGGAACAGGCCTAGAATGCAGGTCTCAGGGAGTGAAGGGACACACGTTACACTAAACACAGGGGATCAGGAACTGTCTGCACAGTAAACGTGGGTGTGCCGAAGGTGCAGTATCTAAGGAGAGCCCGGTCTTCTACAGAGCCTCTGATGGTGAGTATGTTGTGAAGCAGGGCAGCTCCCAGGTTGCGGCCCTCCAACACACCCATGCAGGCTCAGCTGACAGAAGTGCAAACAACAAATTGACTCAAAAGTATTATAGTTCTGTTATATTTCCTTTAAGTCCAGTCCTCAACCCGCCAGTCCTCTATGCAAACAGATAGCACTCAGCACTCCTCCAGCCCTAATTCAGGCTACAAAGTACAGCTATTCCTGAATCCCCTTCTTATTATTGCTCTAGCCCTATGGAAGGGGAAGTCTAATTTCCACAAAACACATTAGCTGCATCTGACGTTTCCATTCAAATAAATACCCTAAATTAACCTTCAAGTAAAGTAACCATTTTTTAAGAGGCACTCCTAATCATATCTCCAGCATTACTTAATATGATTGACCATGCCAATGTTTACTGCTGGCCTCCTCCAGCTAAGACAATTGGCAATGACCTCTCACATGTGTACAGCAGAGATGTGACTTATTGGGAACTTTGCCATCCCTGAAAATGAGGGAACATGCAGAGTTTTGAGTTGATACCAGAACAGGAATAGTGTGGAAATTTCCAAGTGGGGACATTTGTCCTGGAGAACTTTCCTCACTTTGGAGATTTTTCATCTCACTTCCGGTTGCCTGTACAGGACAGTAAGTAAAAGGAAACCTCCCCAATGGGACACCAACCTGACAGTGGGTTTAGCCCTTATCATGCAGAATCTCTTTAACAAAGAACTCTGGAAATTTGAAACACTTAAGTGTTTGCTTTGCAACTGATCCTCAGTTGCGTGGTGGTCACCTCTATCCTCTTCAGCTTCAGCTGTGAAATATCCCTCACGTCTAATGCAAGTCAACGGGCCTGCATTATATGTGATGTGTCCGTGGTCCTTAGACTGCTGGCGCCCAGGGAAAAAGGGGCTGTGCGGACCGGTCTAGTAGCCCAGTGGGACAGAGGATCATGTGACTAAGACAGCTTTGTTTGAGCTCCCTAGACAAAATGAGCAATTAACTCTTGCAAGTGCTGGGGTAGCCGGACCGATAGGATGATTTTTAAATTCCCAGAATTCTTCATAAAAAGCACATTTAAAATGTGCATGGCACAGCTTTTCTGTCTCAACCCTGAGCAAACAATTAAAATATTTTTTATAGAAATATCCCTTTAACCACTTCAAGACCAGGTGTTTAGACCCCCTTCCTGGCCAGGCCATTTTTCAGTATTCAGCGCTGCGGTACTTTGACTGACGTTTATTCCGTCATGCAGACTCTAACACATTATCATAAAACACTGTTCATTACTGCATGCGCTCTTCTGAAAACCTTTAGATTCCATCCCAAGTCATGATGCTCCTCTACAGTCTGCACTTAAAATCTCAAGCGGGCTGGTTTAACAGAAAAACACATTTTTGGCGTAAGAGAACATTTTATACAATTACAGGGAATGACTAAGAACTGACTTTTTGTTCAAGATACAAAATTGAAAGTAAATACAAAAGGACTGACAATAACACAGACATTCTAAACAAAGCTTGTTCAAGTTGACTCGGTATCGGGAAACTAAGAGCTAATTGCAATTTTACCCAATTTTATAAATCAAGGAAGCAAATTGATGGAACAAACCTTTTATGCAAGAAAGTATTCATTTAATTAGGATGATGTTTGATTCTGTAAGAC
>NW_017306839.1:824466-828915 GCF_000935625.1 Nanorana parkeri
AACTTGATGAATTAATGCCATGTATTTGGAAGCAGCAAAATTAACAATCCTATTGAGCTAATGAGGACATAACATGATGAATCACACCTCAGTACAAATTTGTAAAAAAAAACAACAGTAATGGAAGGCAGACTAAAATCCTCACAAGGCTGTTTTGAAATATTAATGTGGCCCTTTCATTAAAATGTACACTTCACATAAATCACTTAGGACCTGTGTACATCAGCACTCCCAAATTAACTTATTATGTTGTGTAAAAAAAAATCACATGCTGTTTGAAATGAATAAGAATAAAGAGACTTCTGCTGCCCAAATTTTTCACAAAAGTCTAGATCACATGGTCTCCGGTTTCCAGGAGCAAATAATGCTGCCCCCATGTAAAATATTGATTATCATTATTATTATTATACAGGATTTATATAGCGCCAACCGTTTGCGCAGCGTTTTACAGTATAAGGAAGGCATTACAGTTACAATACAAATCAAGACAAGATGGCAAGGAGGGCCCTGCCAGTGAGTGCTTACAGGAATTATTTTGTTACCCATCACATTGTGTGCTTTCCTATTTATGACAATAATAAATCTAAGTGTGGATTTTGCAAGTCATTGCTTGGTAATTGTGCAACACTTCTTACCAATTTCACAATAACTGGATACATCTGCTGCACTGCAACGATGGAAAATAAGGATAGGACTGAATTATTGCTCGCCAATAAACAAAGATAAAATTATGACTAAGCACAGCCTTATTAGAAGCAGCACCAAAATCATTCTAATAGCCAAAAGAATTATGCCCAGCACTGTGAGATCCAATGGGTAAAAGTGCTTGCTAAGACACACCTTTGCTAAGTGGACAGAGGGCCCTCACCCTCTTTATCCCGGGTGCCCACCATGTGGCTCTTTGGCATTTTGTTCGACCATCAGGGCTCCTGCAAACAGTATTCTGTGTTTCCCTCTTGCCCTGTAATATGCTAGCAGGGATCTCTAGCAGTCTCATGCAATGTTTTTCAGTCTATGTCCCCCAGTCTCCAACATCTCCTATGCATGTTTGCAGTTGCTTACCGTACCCTGTAGCATGTGTGCACTCACCATCTCTCGCAGCATGCCTATAGTCCTTGAACATCTTCTGTTGCATGTTTAAAGTCTCTGACAGCTTTATATTTGCTGAATATGAATAATGTGGGCCCTTTGGTGATGGTAAGGGCCGTACTTGAGGCCCCCTAGATCCAGAAAATTGATCACCACTGTTCTATATTCTATATTATATAGCTACTGTTATGCAACCCTCTATTACTTCTAAACATGTAGACTATGTTGATAGCTGTTATAAATCCACAAATGTATATCAGCATCTACTATGATAGTGGGTCCACAATTACACGATATGCAGTATATATCAGTGGTAGGCAACCTCAGCACCCTAGCTGTGGTGAAACTACAAATCCCATGAGGCACTGCAAAACTCTGACAGCCACAGGCATGACTCACAGAGGACAAGTCATGATGACATTTGTAGTTTTACTAAAGTAAAGACTGAAATGTCAAGGTTGCCTATTCCTGGTATACTGTTTATCATGCAATTTATAAATGTTATTCCCCACATTGTGTGGTCTGTTTTTTTGTATATCCAGTGTATAGGCATAATAGACTCTATTCATCTGTTGTCTTCCTAAGCTCAGCTTACACTCAATGGCCACTTTATTAGGTACACCATGCTAGTATCAGCTTGGACCCCCTTTTGTCTTCAGAACTGCCTTAATTCTTTGTGGCATTGATTCAAAATGGTGCTGGAAACAAAATGCTCCCTAAAGAGTTTGATGGATATTGACATGAAATTATCACGCAGTTGCTGTGGATTTGTCAGCTGCACATTCCTGATGCAACTTTCCCGTTCTACCACATCCCAAAGGATTTATTATCGATATTTATATAGCGCCGACAATTTTTACAGCGCTTTACATAGTGCACATTCACATCAGCTCAGTTCGCTAACTAAGGTCCCTATTTCATATGCATATATATAGGGACACTTTGGAAATGGAACCAATGAACCTTCCAGCCTGTCTTTGGAGTGTGGGAGAAAACTGGGGTACCCAGGTCCACACAAGCACAGGGAAAACATGCAAACTCCTTGCAGATAGTGCCATGACCGGAATATGAACTGGGAGCTGTAAGGCAGAAGTGCTAACCACAACACCACTGTGCTTGGATTGAGATCTGATGACTGTGGAGGCTATTTGAGTATAATGAACTCATTATCATGTGACGCGTTATCCTGCTGGATTTAGCCTTCAGAAGGTGGATACACTTTGGTTAGAAAGGGATGGACATAGTCAGTAACAATACTCAAGTAGGCTGTGGCATTTAAACCATGATCAGTTGGTACTAAGGGGTCCAAAGTGTGTATATCCTGATATATAAGTAGAATTGAGCCCAGTGGTTTTTGAAAAGCGGATCTACAGAAAGATTCATGTAGGGGATTACGTGCATATGAGGTCTGCAGAGCCAAGTATGATAAAGTGTACACTAACTTTGTGAATCTTTAATAATATATAGGCACAGGGGAGAGAGGTTCATGAAGTTTATGTGTTGAGCCCTTCCTGTGGTTTTCAAACCTTTTGGAAGTCCTAATAAAAGTGTTGAATTTTTGATGAAAAAGGTTTTACACGATAATTTGATAACAGCAAGATAATATCGTATTTAGTAAATACAAGTGTGAGTACCAATATTTATCTTTTGATACTTACCGATATTGAGTATCGTTACCGGTACTTCCATTAGCATGGAACCGGCTTCCCGGCCAATCAGGAAGCCAGGTGACATGTCTCCATGTCCCTTCACGGCACTCCCAGTCAGAGGAAATTTCCCTCTGACTGTAAGTTCCAGTATCAGGGGTAAGTATCGGAGCATTTGGGCAAGTACGAGTAATTAAATATTAATTTTCTGTGCACAAGCTACCCCCCCCCCCCCCCCAAAAAAATGTTTTAATATAAAGAAAACTCTATTACTTCTAATAGAGTATTTCAAAGTGAAATGCATTTCTGTGTTCTTAAAGAATAGAGGATGCTAGAGAGACACCAGGGAGACACACAAGGTAACAGAATGCAGACTGCTTTCCAGTACCAAATGCTACATTTTTTTTGAGGGAAGTAGTGAGGTAGGTACCAGGTAAGTAGGTAAAAACAACTAACGAAGGCTAAAGGACAACCTAAGTTTAGGTATCTGTGTAAAGATTGTGTAGATGGCCATTTTTTTTCAGACACCTTTTGTCATTTGAATGCAGAGCTGCTTAAAACCATTTGTTCAAACACAAAAAACGACACAACTTGATTTGCCTGCAAAGCAAACACATCTCAATAGGAATGGGATGAACTACATGTTGGCAGGTGCAGAAGTCTCATTGAGAGCCACGGAAATTGCTTGTCTGCAATGATTGCCTCTAAAGGCTGTGCAACAAAATATTATGTTAACGGTCCCATCATTTTTCCTTGTCATTTTTATTTGTTTTATGATTTAAAATATTCTGTTAAATCAAAAGCAGAGCCTGTGTTTTTTGTATTAAATATGGAATGAACAATGATGGATGACAAAACAATTTGTCATTATAAAGTTATTTCAGAGAAAAATTTTTTTCATGGAAGGGTACCAACACAGATGTCCATGTCTGTACTGGCAGTGTTTTTCTATTCCATAAATTATTTTTTGAATATCAAAAAATAAAAAAAAAGTCACTGAGCAGAGATGCCTGAATCAATGGAAATAGTCTCAGCTGCAAACAGATGAAAAAGTCGACGTCTCCCTGGGATTGATCGTTTCCATTATTGCTACTGCTACTTGACTGGATTTTTCCTCGAAATTCAGATTCATTATTCGCCAACCAGGTAAAATTTTCACAAGCAGGACCTGATTTGGATCACCACAGCGCATTGAGTGCACCCTCCCGCAAAAGACCTCTGTGGAGACATAAGTATTCTTCACACGCAAATACCTAAGGTTGCAGCATATGCCACCTATGTGGCCACCAGCAAAGTCACCTGATGTCACCTTTTGAAAGATTCACACAACTTATTGCACTTTAATACTATACCGGAAGGACTCTCCTGCTTTTTTCTCTGTAAGCTTCTCATCTATCTGTACCCTGGGAGAACGCCAGATCCAAGAGAAATTATTTTGCATTAACTTGCAACGTGCCTTTGAACTTGCTGGAAAACTTCTTCAGGAGAGTCAATTCCCCACCGCAACCCTCAGCTATACAGTGTCACTGGAGTGATAGCTCTGAGTCTGTTGGGGCTGTTGACCTCACATCCAAGATGGCGGCACCAAGTACCAGACTCAGGGATTTTGTATGTCAACACATGGGAAGATTTTACAGGTAAATAACATGCATAAAGTATGTTAAATATAAATACTATATATATATATATATATATATATATATACTTATATATA
>NW_017306839.1:830034-834051 GCF_000935625.1 Nanorana parkeri
TATATATATATACTTATAGGAAGATTGTTGTTAAAATGAATGGCCTGACAACAGGCTCTCTTTAAGAGGATATGGAGCAGTGTTTCCTAAATATAATTTATTATTAACTTGTTGATCTCACTTGTTGCCTGGAGTTTCTCTTTAAAATTTCGATGGATACATGTTAAAGAATGGACCTAGAAAAACACAAGGCAAAGACCGAAATCCCTATTTATTTGTCACTATGTAATATGAAGAGAGGAAGACAGAAATCCAGGCATGAAATAACATGGTTCTCTTTAATACATTATTAAGCATAGCCACCAGTGAGAAGATTACGGGATAACTCGGAAGAAATATTACCTGCTCAGTGTGGATTGAGGACAATCAATACTGACTCAGACACAGAGAAAATAATATAGAGCTATTGGGGAGGAATTTGATATGATTTGCAGCGCACAAGAGGAAATTACACCGCACAAACCTCTGGAATAATGAGCATTGCAGTGAGAGACTGCATATAAGATACGTAAATTATAGTTATCGCCTATCTCTCAATATGTGCCAGAAACAGACACGTCAGCACTACCAAGATTACAATGCAGCCATTAATACCCATAACAGGCACAGGCTCTGGGTCACGCCTAATAAATTTGAAGATTGAGGGTAAAATTCTGAATAAATTATTAAGACAAAGAATCAATTTTTCTGCAATATGGGCAGGATCTTTGCACAAGTCTCTAAAACAAATCAACACTTCCCATGCATGTCGATGATAGCAGCTGTCTACTTAAAGAGCACCTATACCCAAGCCTATTCTATTCAAGCTTATTCTATTTACCTATTTTTAACAAGCAGTACAGTGGAATAGCTTTAAGGGCTTGTTCACGACAGAAGCAGACCAGATCTGCATGAGTTTCTGCACACGCAGTGCAGTGTGTTATAGCGCTTTTTTTGCTGGGTTTTTGATGCGTTCGGGGTCGTTTTTTTGTTTTAAATGGGCTTTCTGTGCATTCCAGGGTGTTTGCATGCATTTTTTGATGCGTTTGCATGCGTTCCAGAGCAGGTAAAATAGGGCTTGCTGCAGTTTTTTTACATGCTCTGGAACTGAACGCTGCGGTGTGAACTAGAGCCCAAAATACCATTGGAATACATTGGACGCAGTTTTGATCTGGTCTATAACCTCTGCTCTGCTCCTGGAACATGCTTGGTGTGAACAAGCCCTTCCACAATCCATCCCTGACCTCTCTACTTACTTTGATGGCCCATTCACACCAAAATCGGAATGAAATCCCAAGTCAGGAGGGTCAGTTGACTTGCAGTTTCAACCTCCGTTGACTTCCATTCCGTTGCATTTTCGGGGGAAAAATGTATCTTTTTTGCCAATCTTTATTTTAATTAACATGTCCAGAGTAGACAAACATCTATGCATTTTTTTTACTTCCGTCCCCTTGCATTGCAATTACATCCTTTTTTGTTACATTAAGTCTGCAGAACAGAACAGATTGCAGTGGTGTGAACTGGTCCCATTCACACTCATTCCTTTTTTGGTGCCCTTGCAACAAATCTGGTATGAATGGGACCCTAATGTGACTTTATTAAGTCTCAAAGATCCTCAAAGATCACAACAAAGAGTGTAGAACAGTGGTAGCCAAATTTCGGCCCTCCAGGTGTGGTGCATCTGCCTTCGGAAGTCATGTCTGTGACTGTTAGGGTTTTGCAATGCCTTATGGGCCTGGTAGTTCCACAACAGATGGAGGGGTGATGTTTGGCTACCCCTGCTCTAGAAGGTTTCAGTCTGTTTCTAACAGTAGAGGGCTGGCAGGCTGCCAAGATTCTGCTCTCATAGAAGAACACATTAACTGTGTTGTGAAATTTGAAAATTAATTTCTTCATAATGCTTATAGATTTAAAGATGCATGAAGGCTTGTTTAACCCCTGAATGTCAGAAGGTAAAACAAACCTTAAAGCGTGAACCCGGTTCACTTTGGCATGTGTCAGTAAAACTGTACATATCTCTGCAACTACTTCGTGTATATACAGTAGGTGAATTATACCTTGTGTAGAACAATTTGGGCCTTCATTTGTCGGTAAATGCTAATCGTTATGTCCACATTTTTTTCATTAGCAAAGGAAAACTGAACCAAAATAGTAAAACTATTTTTTTTTAAATTATCTGTACATTTTTATGCCAAAAAACACCTCTGCAAACGGGGAAATGGGCTTTCAACTGATGCTAACACTGATCCTAGTGCTAACACTGACACTAACACTAGTGGCATCACAAGTGGTGTGCGGGGGGTGCTGCCATTGGAGGGGTGGCACCAAAATGACTGACAGTCATTTTGGTGTCACCCCCTATGAAAAGTCAGGCACTCGGTCACGGAGCGAGAGCCCGACAGTGTCAGGAGAGAGGGGAGGACACGGCGGCATACCTCATCCCACCGGGTGAATGTCCCCTCCTCTCTCTGCCGCGTCCATCACCAAGATTGACGCCGGCAGGCGTCAATTAGATAGCCGTGCATGCGCGATGACGTCACAGCGGGGTGTCACTCGGTGTCACCCAGCCTCGGGAAGCCCCTGACTAACACTAACCTAGATCAAACCCTGACCTATCTAATTTATCTTTAGTTTTTTTTACTGCAGACTGCTCATTTAGCAAGGAGAAAAAGATGCAATGCATCTTTGCCTCTTCTCCCCTAATGATTAGACTGTGACTTGCTACAAAGTTACAGTCTGATCAATAGTAGGGAGGAGACTAAAGGGGATGCTTCCACCTGCCCGCAGAAAAATGATATAATTCATCTCAGCCTATACTGTAACATGTCAGGAATGTATTAATGCAGACTCGCAGAGTTACTAAAAAGTCCACTTTGAAGTGAACCGGTAGGGATATAAATATGGCAGCTTACATTGCTGATTATTTTTTAAGTCCAAGCAGCACATCTTTCATCCTGATCCTGCCTTCACTACCTCATGAGTCACAAACCTGAAATAGCCATGTAGGATGGGAGTGTAGACTTTTCACATTTCCCTGGCTGCATGATCCAGGTCTGTGACTCACTGGGCAGTGAAGCCAAGATCAGAAAGGCAGCTCTAGAGCTTCCACCTATATATAAAAGAAGTCGGCAATGGCAGAAATCTTGTTATGTTTACTGGTTCCCTTTAAAGAAGACATTGGGCCATGTCACATCTATGCTTTTTGTGAAAGTTCCGTTAGACTCCTGCCCATGTTCTGGGGCAGTGTGCAGCTCAGTGTTGGTGACATGGTGTGATTAGCTGTGTTCTGCAGGAGTTTGGGTGCATTTTGTATTGAATGCAATGACAGACCATGATAGGCACTCTCATGGTCCTTTATCACTGCACTGCAGCCACACTTTCAAAATCACAGTTTGTTCTCCTTAGCAATCATTTCCAACAAAACAACTGTTAGCTAACACACACACACTCCTTCTAGCCTGTACATCCCATTACAGATTTAAGTACACCATCTGTGTTGCCAGAGGCAACAGCCAAAAACAATAAGGATGGGTGCTAGAGCTATGTAAATCATCGGACCAACAGGAAAAGCCACAGATATTCGGTTGCCATACCAAATGGAGATTAAGGAGAATAGTCAGACAGGCAAAAGGTCAAGGCAGGAGACAGACAGATGAGTGGTCAGACATGCTAGGGAGGTCAAAGCAGGCAGCGGAAAGAAGCCTGTTCAGACAGGCTTGGAGTGGAGTCCTGGGGCAGACAAAAGTGTAGTCAAACAGCCGAGCAGTCAAAGCAGGTGGAAGACGGAGGCGTCATCAGACATGCCAGGGGTCAAGGCAGGCAGATGGCAAACAGAAGTGTAAGCGTGTCTGCGTGAAAGCACAGACCGCCAGGAAGCAAACAAATGAAGTTGTCAGATTGACACAGACATGCTGAACTTGTTAAACAGGCACTGTGTGGAAGTTTAGTTCCCCATATAGGTAGTTAATGAGGTTCAGGTGTTAACTGCAGCATGACCTTGCTGCAGTGAACAGTAGCTACATGGCTCCAGACTCGTCA